>NW_009940822.1:0-26634 GCF_000696875.1 Nestor notabilis | reverse complement strand
TATATAGTTAATATAATATATAATGTTAATGTATAATTAGTTAAGTGTGTTCACTTGGCCTAGGTGAAGGTATTCATACAGTGCTCTCAGAGTTTGGGGTGTCCAAATTGCCAGCATCTCAGTGAATGGTGAGCTGGATGTGGAAGATAAGTAAGAAGATGAAAAATAAGATCCTGAGGTTCTTTGCTAGGTAACCTTCTGGTGCGGACTTTAGGATAGGTAAATTGCTTTGCTTTTGCAAGTTTGGGGGTTTTAACTCTTCTTCTCTTTCCCATAGGCAGGAGTAAGACAGCTTTACATACAGATTGATGTTGCAGCCATGTAGTGAGTTCCGGACCTTGTGCTGTTGGACCAAAGTTTTCTGTACTGTACTGGTAGAACAACACGCTTCTCGAGACAGAGCCTGCCTCCACCACTGCTCTGGAGTGGACTGAATGGATTTCTGCCCTTGGGCTATGGATGGACTCCCACCTCTAAGGAGTAAATAGTGAATGAATGTTATGGACTTTGGGTCTTGATTTACTTTGTGGCCCCTAAACTTGTAAGTTTTTGAGGGGTTTTTTTACTTCCTAAGATTATGGTACTGGAAACCCTGTCATGTCTTCAGTGAAGCTGCTGAAACCACTGCTCATTCCCATAAAACCAGTGTTCTCAATCCTTGGAAACTTTTTTTGTAGGTAATGTCACAGTGGCTGACATGCTTCCATATAATGGTATGTTTGTACAATTGTTTGTACTTTGCAAACTTAATGAACCAAACCATATTGGGTTTTCAAAGTGCCTTTTATATCAGGATAGGTATTTGCCAGCATAAATCAGGAGCATCAAAGGGTTTTATTACTTTTACAAGTATCTTGTATGCAGTCTGATTATTTACTAGTGATGTGGGGGGTTGTGTACTCGCATAATTGTAGATGTTAGACTTCCCTTGCACTTCCATCTTACCAGGCAGCAGAATTCCAATGTAAAAGGCAAAGAGACTTGCTTCCAAAACAAGCTGGATACGGTGTGGAAATGATTTTAGTCAAAATATCAGATTTACTTCCAATTCTTAGTCTCCCCACACAGTTGTGGGTTATGAGACTTTACGTGACACTACTCATGTTCATAGTCCCTGCAGCAACAGGCAGCTGAGGGAGGGTGCTGGTGATGGAAGCAATGCTTGAAGTGTTTTATCTTTCAAATTACATGGTGGGAGAAATTGAAGCTTTCACTAAACCATTTAGGGATTTCATCTCCTTGATTTTAATAGGTTGTAATGACTTTTATTAAAGTGATTGGTGAGAGAACTTTTGCCTCTCCAAATACTGCAAACAGTTGTTCCTGTTGGTTATACCTGCAACGGAAATAAGGACCATGGTTCATGCTCTTTAAGATTAAGGCTTTTCCCTGGTTGACAAGTCTGGTGTCTTTTACTGTCTCACTGCAGCCTTGTGTGTTTCCATGGAAAAGAAATTCTCCCTGCAGTTTGATCCAAGTGTTGTTGCAAGACAATCTGCTATAGTTGGTATTCCAGGTGACAATTCCACTATGCCGTAGGAGTTAACTTGGCAACGGAGGACTCTAAAGAGGACGTTTCACGCACAGAACATTGTGGAGTCAAAACCAAGATGGGCATTTTTCTCATAAATGATAGCCAGTGCTGGCTGGGATGGACTTCTGGTGCTGGGATGTTCTGGTACCTGCCACATGGCAGCACTGGAATCAAGGCCCTCTGAGGCTGACAGTGTTTGAAGTAAGTACTGGGCACTGTGAAAGTACCTGCGATTCATTGTGGAAGTGGTTTGCCACTGGTGTTGATGAGTTCACCTCGGAGGTGGAGTTTCTTGCATTCCTTCTGTCATTCCTATAGAGCACCTGGATTTTTATCCTTAATGTGAAAAAACGATGGTTGCCAAATTGATAGGTCGTTCTGGAATTTTCCAGGTGAGATATTGAAACCTGAATGTTGATTTTGTGCAGAGCTTGGGGATATGCTCTTGTGCTTGAATTGAAAACTGGGTGTGAAGAAAACCAGCAGTGGAAAGCCACATACATGTTGCTTTTAAGCTCCAGTCTTCACATCCTTCTCTTTCCCTACTGCTGGTACCTGATGCTGTTTGATTCTCCTGGGGATGCCAGCAGCACTGTTGCACATTTCTCCTGGCCTCCTGCTTGCACCCGTCTGGCTCCCTCCCTGTCTGCCCTCGTAGGTGCTCTGCCAGGCCTGCAGTTCCTGACTAGAGGATGGGATCAGACAGCTCCACAGCACGGGGTAGGGTGCCAGAATCTGCCGAGCAGATCCGAGTGCTGCAGTTTAAGATACCATTTGCATGTATGTTCACAAACAAGGTAATTAAAGCCTGGTTCTGCTCACAGGGCACAGATCCCTCATTGCTGCTTTGTTATGTTGCTTCTTGCTGATTGACAGCATGATGCCTTGATTATTACTTTTTGTTCTAGTTATTAGCATTACTCTTTGAGGCTAGAGAAGATCAACTGGTATCACTTTCAAGACGAGCACCAGACAACTTCATTGCAATTGTGTCATGATCCAAGAGCCAGGCTCTGGTTCAAATCACTCTTACACCAGTGTGTGTCAGGACCAGTGAAGCACTTGGGGACTTGGTGAAACGCTGCTGAGCACAGGAGCTGATTTAGTTTTCCTAATGGAAAGACAACAGTTAATGGTTTGTTTCCAAGTGAGAATCTGCCTGAATGGCAGTTGGGTTTCCTTGGTGGTGGTTCTCTTTTAGATGTACATCTACAAACTCTTTATAAGATGTCTGGGAAATGGAGTGAAAAAGCCCTTCAGCTGGTTATAATCACCCAATGTAGATTGGAATGATTTTTGACATCTTTTTGTTGCTTGTTATGACTTGTCCATACATATGCCAGCAACAGATACGATGGTTTTCTAACTGAGATAGCACTTTCCTCATTATTTTTGAGGACAAATTGATGTTTCATAGTAAGAAATGGATTGTTTGTTTGTTAAACATAATCAAGGCTGCTGTAGGGAAGACAGATTCCAAGGAGACTTTAAGCCTTTTTAGGCTTGCTGGAAACCAAGCATCACAAAACTCTCCAAAAGACAGTAGATCATGACATGTCCAATAGGCAGCAACCACCACATCTGGTATGTCAGTGACCAAAGTGACAGCGGAGCTCTTATTTACCTACTAAGGGGATACTCGCTTGGGTTTTAGGAGAGGACAGGACAGATCATGCAATTCAAAGTGCAGCTTCTCTTCTAATGACTCTTGAAGTGCTGTTATTTCCTGGCTTGCTAATTCCTAACACTTGGCTGCTTGTAGAACATTGTTTTTAATGTTTGATGGGAGACGCCTCATTTCGGCAAGGGTTCGTGTGAAGAACTGACAGCAAGAGAAGGGTCAACATGTGCAGATCATCTGCTGAAACTCAGCCTCCTGCTATGCAGCACTGAGTTTGGAACCAGGGCTTCAGAGTGTGCTTTGCTCATGTTTCCCTGTGGCTGAGGCTGACTGGGGGGTCCCTGGTCTATCTCGGGCAGGGGGTGGTGGTGGATAATGTTCTGGTCCTTTTATAGGCTCATCCTGTAAGTCTCTGCATGTGGATAAACTTGTTCCTCACATCACTTGCCCCTACAGAGAGCTTCATTTCTGGTGTGATTTGCTGAGCCAAGGCAAAAAGTGCTGGTCCAAATAACTGACTCTGCTCTTTATGTAATAGTGCTTACTAAGGCGAGGGTTTAATTGCATCATTAGAGCTGCTGACACAGTATTTACATAAAAGTGGAAACTGCTGCTCCTAAAAGTTAAGTGACTCTTAACATCCTTGATGTTTCTTCTGAAGAAGTGAAGCTGGGTCCCAAAGCGAAGGAAGGAAAGGGTTTCTCTTTAAAGTGAACCTGCTTTGGGAACGAAAACAAGGTACAGGAGGGGAGAGAAGCTGCTGCTGAGCTGCAGTTTTCCACCCATTCCACCCCCTGCATGAGTGACCTGTGAAGTTCACGGCCTGTCTCTCACAGTGCACATTGCAGCTGCAGGAAGAATCTTCATGCTTCTATAAAATGCAAATCCTAATCACTGCTCATGTAACACGATCTTTAAATACTGGTCAGAGCAACAGCTTTAGTTACTAATTGAGCCCTGTCCTGTTTTCCCCAGCAGCCATCAGACTGCTGCTTGCTGGGATTCTTGATTATCCCACCCCTTGTAAGCGTGTTTGGGAATAAGTGTAAAGGGATTTTCTGGGTTTTTTTTCAATAATCCATTTCTCTGATCCCTAATCCTGGCTCCGTGGTTAATTCCTCCTTTACTCTCCTATGACAATCCCTGTCAGTAACTTGCCACAGTTTCCTTTTGGATTCCTTCCGTTCTGGCTTTGTTGCAGTGACCATCCCTGTTGGGACTTCACTGGCCAGAGACTGCTCTGCTATGAAGAGATGCCAGTTGGGCTTCTGCTGTGCCTGGCATGTGACATGTCCCACTGTGTGCAAATCCTGGCTCATCTGCTTGTCTTGCCCACAAAAGGTTCCAGCCTTGTGGTAATTCGGTAGAAATCATGTGTAAAAGGAGTTGTGGATTTCACTTCCATGTGTGTGCTGGGATCTTGTGCCAGAGCTAAATGAATCGCTGCAGTATTCCAGCTGCAGTGTTGGAATACTGTGAATGAGGACATGGCCAAAATCATTCCTGGTAGCATTCAGCATAGCACTTGCCTTTAAATGACAGGAATTAACTCTTAGCAGTGAGCTTAAGCTGACTAGTACAGTATATCCAAACATCTGTAAAGAAACCTTAATGCCAACACAAGGCAGCTCACTACAATCCTGAGGACTTACGTATGGTTTTCTTCTGGGATGCTCATCTTAGTAGCTTGGCCATGACTTGTCCCAAGTGCAGGATTGGCAATTTGTAATGTAATCTTTTGTACCTGAGTCCAGTCTAGATACAATGTTCAATAGCCTGTGTTGCTGAAGAGCTCTGGAATCCAATTTCTTTCCAATAAACCTTTAGTTTAAAAAGAAAAAGTACTCACAGAGGTCTGCTTTGTTCTGTAGATCTTGTGAAGAGCAGTTGAAAAGGCAACCAACAGCAGACTGATAGGAAAAAGAAGTCTTGCAGTCTGTTTTCTGACCCTCTGAGTCCAGAACTTCCTAAATGGTACCATGAACACAGGAAGAAATTCACTTCTATTTTAAATTGCAGCTTGCTGGAATAAGAAACTCTGTGCAGCTTCTCCCCGTCTCACCAACATCCAAAGGGTGAGTTCTGGTTCTTCTCAGTTTAGCCATGAAGAACGTTCTCACCTGTCTCTCTTCACTCTCCCAAGTGTAAAGGTGAGTACAGCCCTAACAGGTTTTGCACACGAATGGTTTCTGTTGGTGGGAGAACTACTGACTTTCTGCAATGCTGAAACCAAGCGTCCAGGATGCACTTACACCAGTGCACGTGGTAGGCTTGGTGACTGCACCGCAGCAAAAGTGATGCCAGACAGATACCTGCTGCTCCTCAGTTCTCTACTTGCACTTCTTACCCTGGCCATCAGCCTCAGCCTGATGCATATGTCAAAGAACTGAATTGGACAAACGGGTTTTAAGGTTTCACGTGTTGGGTGTCGATGTGTTAGAAGCTGATACCAGCAGGTGCACTTTGTAGCCTCAGGTGAAGGCAGGTCTGTGTTCCTGCAGGGTTGTCTCCTGAAGCAATAGACAATCTAACTGCGCTTGGGCAAGCTCTAACTGGGCACAAGGATAACTTTATGCTGTCATGAAAGGAAAGAAGGAATGAAAATGTAAATGCCTTGTTTTTATTTAAGTGGTCCTTTGACATGCATGCTGTTCCAAACTGGAGCCAGCCACAGGAAACAGCTGAAGCATTTCTAACTCCAGAGGATGCAGAGTGCCTGTAACAATCAAGGAATGCAGTGGACCACCTAGTTCTACTGTGGACATCTGCTCCAGTGTGCCTGAAGCAATCTTCTGATCCGGAGCACCCACACGTGCGAGACCAACGCAGATGGTGTTTTCAGTGATTGCTGTAAGAAAGAAGATTAAATGCTTCATTTACTGACCAATGGGCCTAGCATAAAGGAAAAAGTACTCAAAATGCTTGAATCTTAACACTGCTTTCTTAAACCTCCATTTCATAAATCACTAGAGGGGCCTAGAAAGAAGTTTGTTCTTCAAATAAAGCAAAGCTGTATCTTAGGGCTGTTCATAAGCAAGAAGGGGAAGAGAGCAGAACAGGAAATTCATTCAGGAATGGTGTTCACTTTGAGGAAACTGCCGTTCCTGATTCATTCTATGCAAAGGCCAAAATGAAAGGATTTTCATTTTAACAGTATTTAAGGAATAAACTCCTAAAAGGAGGAACATAGACTTTTTGTGTGACACAACAGTCATCTTTACAGCCGCTGTGATTTCACCCTTGGCCTCGATAACCATTGTTCACAGTTTGCTCTTGACCAGTGTTAAGAGCTCAAGGTCAGAATCACGGTTCTGCACTGCAGGGTTAACTTGGGCTCATGCTGTAGAGCAGAGTGTGACTGCTCTGAATAAAACACAGCATTGATTTTGATTTTGGAAGCTCAACTGCTCTAAAGTGCTCGGAATCATTCTGCAACTCTAATGGAGCAAAGAGCTCACAGTTAAAGATGGGTAGAACCAGGACAGGGTCACCAAACTGAGGCTTGGACTAAACCTCCAGGAGCCACTAGTGCTTGTTCATCTCTGATGAACCACACTATGTCCAGGCTCTGCCAAATCCACCTCAGGACTAGGATTTAAGGCAGCCCAATTCTACTGCAGAGCAAGAGAATGCAAAGATGAAGAGGAAAGGAGCAGCAGCTGGAGGCTGATCACAGGGTATGACTTGAGAGGGGTACGTAGCAAGTACAAACAATGCAGTAGCAGCACCTGATTCCTCTCCTTGGAGCCTCCTGGTTTGAATAATGGCAAGAAGCTGTTCTGCAGCTTGATTCACACTCATGTAGCGTGGGGGCTCGTAAATATTCCTTCCTCTGCAGGGAAAGAAAAGTAGAGCAGTTTCACATACAGCCCCCTTCATCATCCCCAGCGTTCTTACAGTTTATTTCAAGAACCCTCTAGACCAGCAAATGGACCTTACCCAGGCCCAGGCTCTCACACGGGGCCTTTCAGACAAGAGTGGCATTTGTAAGGAAGACAGAAGTCTCTTGTGCTCTCACCACACCTGTGAAACAGGAGGGCCTTCAGCTGGCAAAGCATGTGAGCCCCAAAAGCAAATTCAGCTGCTGGAAGCAGTATGCAGGTTTTGCAGCTACTCCTGAAGGATGGATTAGGCTTCAAGGGCAACCTACTGGTTTTCTGTCAAGTGCCCTGTAGACCTTTGTCTGATTACAGACTAGGAGCACATTCTTACATGAAATGCTGCTGCTTTGCCAACTGTGGCTTCAGTCAAAGAGACTGCATTTTGAAACTCCAGGATAAAACAAACCTCAATGATACTGTGAGACTGCACAGATGTTAACTTAGAGCAGAGTTACAGCACGTGCAGAAAGTAACTGTTTGTATTCGCCACTGCTGAAAGGTGAGATTGCAGAGAGGTGATTAAGATGTGGCAAGAGTGTCTCTTGAATGCAGTTACATGAACTTAAGAGTGTTTTCTATATATTGCTTATTTAGCTGTTTAAGAAGGGTGGTATGTATTCAATGTGTTATACTGCTACTAGCAAATGTAAAGAAGAATGAATTCCAAACACTGTTTCAGCTATTGACCTGTTTGGGGATGGGACAGAACAGTGAATTAAGGCTGCATTTGCCAAGCTTACTCCTTTCTGACTTCATGCTTCTCACAGAAACAGTTCAAAGGAAGATGATGCTTTGCCACAGCTTCGTTCAGTTACTGTAAATAAAGCCAGGTCCTATTGTACTGAGCAGAAAAGTTCCACTCCTTGTAAGAAACAAAAGACTGTGGCCGCTGAGGACAAGAGAAGGGCAGGTAAGTGCAGTATTGGACAAAGAACCTCTGTTCCTTTATAAAGACACTGGGTTTTATGCATCATACGAACGCGTTTCTATACATTTTCAGAAAGGTGACTCACTTCATTAGATTCTCCAGAGACTGCTCCTTCACTTTAATATCTGTGGAACAAAACAGGTATTAAAACACAGGTTCCCTTCAAACTCCTCGGTTTTCTATGTAGGTAAAGCTTAATTAAATGAGGAGACTCTATACACTCTGTAAGACCATTTTAGCTATTGCAGGAGAAGAGAATATGGACTAAACATTCTACTGTTTCAGATGTGAATTAATCACAAAGTACTGGGACTTTATGCGTGTGATTTTACCCCAAAATAGGGCGAGTTTCACAGATCAACACAGACAAATAAAACCACTTCTAAGTATTCAAATAGCAGGCTCCAGGATAGGGAAATGCCAGCAGGGTGAAGCAGAGCACGGTGTTGGAACTACCTGTAAATGCTGAGTACATTGTGATCACAAGAGGTGGAACAGGATGGCTGATCAACAGCAATTACATCAGTGCCATGCGGGAACCTGACTATCGTTAGCACTTCCTGTCCCCATGAACACTCAGAACAACCTTCTGTTATGGGAAGGAAAAAAGGATTTGGGCAAAACTAAAAGCGAGAAGGGGCCAGGTGAGGTTCTGCACATCTGCAATTGTATGAAACTAACTGAGCACAACGTGTCCCAGGCGCAAACATCTGCATTCCAATGCCCCCAAAAGAGTATCACAGTAAAAGCTGGATACATTTTTCACCTTGATTTTAAAGAGAAGTATAATGTGAGTTATACAATCAACTCCAAACCCACAGTGATGCTGAGGAAAGGGGGGAAATGCAGAGCTGCAAGATTATGATTACTACTATAGTTTATCAAATTGTTTATGTGACTGTCAAGTCACTTGGAATTCCAAAGCTTATCAGCACTTCCCTTTTTATGTGCTTCTCTAGCTGGACGAGTAATAAATACATGGGCCCAAATGACCAAGTAGTATTAAGGGAACAATTTGTTTGCATATTGGTAGTTTTCAGGTATGAGCTACAATCAGATGCAGGCACCACAACCATCCCTGACATGGGACATGGGTTATAATGCAATTTTATCAGTTCAAACTTCTACTCTCTCACTACTGTATAAAAAAAGATACAGAGGGACATCATAGAAATGATCATACAAAATACCTACAGAATACTTTGGTTTAACATATTACAGTTGTTAGAATCCTTGTTTAAACACCAGTCATCCAAAAAGTCATTTGTTAAGACAAAAGTCATCCTTCTTTAAAACAAAGTGCCAGAGCTTTTTAGCCAGTTTTGAAAACAGAATCTGAATTCAGCCAGTTTGAAGGCACTGGTGTGCAGTGATGCTCACACACTGCTTTCCTGCCTAGGATCCCCCAGTTACCACAGACTGGTTTTACTTAAAATACTAATTTATTTAGCACTGAGAGATCCCAGCCGTGCCTAAAAGATCATACAAAAGGTATAGAACTGTACATATACAAATATGCAAGTGCCTTGGAACTACCAGGTTACAAGGTGTGAGGTGTCCCTGCCCATGGCAGGGGTTGGAACTGGGTGATCTTAAGGTCCTTTCCAACCCAAACCAGTCTGGGATTCCATGATCTTTCAGGAGCTACCCAGACTAGTAGAGTTACTCAGAAAGTGGCTGTGAGCTGAGGATTGCTGGGCAGGCTGAAGATGAGGCAGCACCATGGAAGTGCCTGGTGCCAGTGGTCAGTATTCAGTTCCAGCTCCACGGCTGGCAAGGATGCTTTATAGCACTGAAGCTTCTCATGTGACAATCGCCTTTCCCAAAACATCCTTAGACAAAAGAATTCAGGAAAAAGACCTTACACAACAGGAATGTGGTTAAATGTATGGTTCAGCTCCCCAGAGAGTCAGATGTGCTGAGCTCTAACCTAATGAAGTCAATAAGAGATAGCTGCTAGTCACTGCAATCTGATTTGGATCCTGAGCTAGATCTAGCTTAAAATCACAGTCATCTTTAGAGCAGATGTGGGCCTCCTGCTCCTATGTGATGTCTAAAAAGGCTTCATTTCTTAGGGATTTTTTGAAGAGGAATGAAGAGATTCCTGCCCACTGCAGCATGAGCAATGGCTGAACTAAGGACACACACATCAACGCTCCAGTTTTGGGTATATTTTCAGACATACGTGCTAGCTGAGAAGATCTGTTTAATCCCAGCCTTCATCTCCTGCCTATCACTCCTGGTTCTGGATGCTGTGGGAGATGGTAGCTCAAGAACCCGGGGAGCTGCTGCTTACCAAGTAAGCACAAGGTGTGCATTCCGTTCTGCCTGTTCTTCTCAATCTTGTCAAAAAAGCTTTCTGGCTTCCATGTATCTGTCCAGAAAACTATGGAAACAGTCTCTCCAAAACGGTACAGCTGCAAAACAAAGCAAAAGCAGTAACACACAGTAAGAAAGAACAGAGCATGCAATAAAGCACTATAAAACCCATGAATTGGTGAGTCTGAATAGTCCTGAACCTAGTTATGAGTTTCATAGCACTGTACTCTCCTGTAAGATGCTCAAGCTTCCCTTTCACAGATACACAGCAAAACGCAGCACTAAAAATAGTGCACCTTTGGAAAAAGCTGCCTCTCTCTTGGCTAGTTTTAATGCATTCCTTTGCATTCCCTCCTTTCTTCATAACAACATCTGTAATTAGTGAACTGGGTTTTCTTCTTCCTGATAGAGATGTGCTGTTGCTCTTTTACTCTCCAAACAGTAAAGCATGTTAGAGAACAGCTAATGCACCACCTGTAAAGCTGTTACCTATTTCTGCTTTCACCTTTCCAACGTGTGTGAACTAACTTCCAATCTACCTTCTATTCTTCGTTACTTCATTCTGAAGTCCTCCTAAAGGCAAAAACGTTGTAAGATTAGCCCCCAAATTCTTACTTATCATTTCTTACCTTCACTAAGGCTAGATAACTTCTAATAATGCGTAATACTGAAAATGGTGTGATCCTACTGGTACAGTTATATTAAACCAGCACTTTCCTGCAGGTGAAAGCTGATCATGCAGAAGTGGTTACAGATTGAAGAGAGTGGATATGGAGATCTGAAGACAGGGACAGATTCTGCAATGTTTCTCACATATATATGGTAAGAAGAATATTGCTAGCAGATTGTGGCAAACACACTGCTTTTATTCTCAGTCTTAACCCTATTTATTTCCGTAAGTCCCTAATCTCAGTGACAACATCTGAAGCACGGTCTTGCCAATCATTTCCAGTGATGCAGAAGCCAGTGTCATATGGAACCTAAGGCAGCATTTGGCTTGGAAGCTTTTGTAACCAACCTGAGAAAGGGCAAAACCATGCATGAGTTTTGGTCAGCTCAGCTCTGGGACAGGGCAAGCCCAGGCTCACTGTACAGCTTGTCTTCTGTCTGCTCAAGCAAGGGGCTCATCTCCCCACTTGCTCTGTACATCTGGCAGGAGAAACTGCTTCTCCTACCCTGCTACAGGAGACACTGTGCGTGCCCTGAGCAGAAAGAGGACCCTTTGTAGGAGCTGCTCTGTCCCATCTGGGGGTTTCCCTTTACACACTTCCCTGCAGTATTAGGTTGTGGTTTTAACTCTTACACGCTGGCAGAGCAGAATTTGAATCAAAGCAGAAACATGTTTGTTTTCAAGGGCCCAAAAGCTCATATCTGAACCATTCATGCTGAGAGGAACAGTGTTTAATCAAGGATTCCTGGAATATTACTGAAAACATTTCCTCTTTTAAATATTTCATTCTAGCACCAGGACGAGAACACACAGTGTACATTTCACAACCTAAAGGTCCTTCCAGTAAACTGAATAGAGGTTGGACAAAACAAATTGTTCCTGATGTAACCTGTTAACCACTTCAAGGCTGCATCTAGAAAAAGAATAACCAAGCTATGTTCCGCCTGGTTTTCAGGTGGCTGCCTAGAACTCTTCCTATTTTGTTCCATATCTGAGGAAAAAAGTCTTTAACAAGATGTTTCTCCTTCACCCTTTCATTGTTAGAGCATCTGGGAGCAAGTTAGCAGTTTATCTCATTGGTAGTATACCTGCAGTAACCAGCCAGTGCTGAAATGTCCAGTACCAACCTACCTACCATCTGAAAGCCACTACCATCCTCTCCCCAAAGCAGCAGCCCTCAGCCAGTACAGAAAATACCCTCAATTAAACTTGAATCTTATCCCAGTCCCTTTGGCATTTTGTTAACCTGAAGGAAAGTGACTTCCACCTCTGGCTTTTAGCAAAGAAAAGGATGTGCAGAAACGGGTAAGATGTTATTAGCTGGTCAGTATTTTGTTAGGAATCTTTGAGACTGTTGTGCCACATATTAAAAACAAGTGGGCATTCAGCTTTATATCCTGCAGCACTTGTTCTCAGTGTTATTTTTCTCTTTTCCAGTGATCATTACGGAGATTCTCCATCATATGTGCCAACAAGAAGTTAAGCGAGTTGTCCTTTCTGTGCAAGCACTGCCAGTCAGAGGCACTGAATCTGCCCTTTGTTCACCAGGTTTTGAAGTCTGAATGCCAAAAAGAATAAACCATTTTTGTCAGGAATTGCCTGCCCACTCAGTAGAAATAACTTCAAAATAGCTTCATGAAGACTTGAGATCACAGAAAACTGCACTTACAGGCTCCCCCCAATACACTTGTTTTCTCAGCACCTGGACAGCACAGAAGCGGCTTCTACACCAACAAGAGGGAACAGGGCATGTTTTATTAACCTCCTAGAAAAGCCTTTGCAACTTTAACTAAACTTCTAAAGAGTAGATTTCCCTGCATTACTGCAGACATATTTTTACTTTAAATTAAAGAGGGGAAGACACTTCTTTGGGAACTTTCTGGTACACCAGCGACCCACGAACGCTGTGGAAGTGAAGCAATGAACGGATACCCCTGTTGTGCTTGACCAGTTACCAGTTCCCTTACAAGCACCTCTACAGACACAAGTATTTCTTTCTCACCCAGCACCTGATCTCTGCAGACATGTGGCATTCATGGAAACACAGGCACTGCTCCCCCACCGCAGCAAGCCTGCATTAAAGCAGCAACACACAACTGTACCACACTTGCATTTTGAACTCCCTCCCTGTACCTCACGCGGATTCACTTTGTTGCTCAGAGCTTCCTGTGCTGTGTCCTGATTTCTACCTCTTGAAATCTAGTATGAAGTATCAGACTTTCAAGAAAAGCCTTGCTGCAGCGAGAGAAGTGAGTACCCAAAATTCACTAAGGATTCAGCAGTCACAGGGGACGGCAGGTCCACTAGAACCAGAATCCACTGAAAGGAAAAAGGATTCTTTCCACCAACCATAAAAGACTCAATACGGCCCCAAAATTCAAGATATTATGCTTGTCACTGGACTAAACTTGTGACAATTTGTTAGCCAAGGTGCATTACAGCACATTGAGGATTAATGTCGTGCTCTCAGATTGTGAAGGAGTTTAATAAGCCACTGAAGAGCTCTGTATGTGTTCAGTGTAAGATGCACGGATGCTGTATGGTTGCTGGCAAAGCTTTAAAGAGAGGCAACAGCAAATGCAGTTTGTGTGTGCTGCGCTCTACACGGAGCAGCTGGGCTTTAGGAGGGGACAAGATGTGCTCTGTACAAGCTAAAACATCTCAAGCATCACACTTGCACCAATCATCACATTTGTTGGAGTGCCTCCATTCTGCTCGGCCACAAAAGAGCTGCAATTTCAAAGGGGGCTCAGTGAAACGCTTGGACAGACGCTCCGTGCTCCGAGCTTGGAAACCTCTTCACCTTCTGCTTCACGCTTAAAACCTTCACAGAAACATTTCGAAAGGTCATTTTGAAAGACCTCAGTCTTTGGAAATACTCCTTCTTTTTTTTCCCCCCCCAAGTAGTAATTGGGCTTCCACAAAGCTTTGAGCACTTCAGTTTTGCAATGCAAGAGCTGAAGGCAGGAAGGGGAGCCAGGACTCTGCGCTCGGAGGCAATGCTCTGCCTGCTCACCAAATACTGCAGAAAGCTGTTCTTCAACGCACACTTTTACCACCTCGGAGCATTCTCTAACATCCTGTTCTATTCCACACACACTATGAAAGTCTGACAGATTTTGGTCCTGAGGTGCCTGTTTTCAGCTAGTAGTTTGAACTCTTCTGTTAATGGTATTTCATATTTTCATTGTCGTTTATATAAGCAGAATCGATGGAGAGGCCAGAATCATTTCTGAGAGAGCAAGAGTTGTCCCATGATCTCGGCTTGGAAAGCCTGCCCGCAAGTGAAACGCCACTGAAACTACTCAACAACTTTGTTAATGGCCAGTCTGAATGACAACAGGCACCTGAAGCTGTCCAGATCAACAGTTCTCACTTAAAATAGCCACTTAGCCACTTCTTTTGTGGCTAATCACCACAAAAATACAGGCTGTAAAAAGAAGGAACAAGCTGCAACTAAATAGGGAAATTAAAAAAGGAAGATACCCCATCCCCTCTAGAAAGTACTAAAGCAAGCAGCAGAGAAGATGCAAGATAGTAGTAAGGGTCAGTAAGGCAACAGCTGCAGAGAAACCAAGAAGTAAACATTTCAAAACACAGACATTTATTTTTACAGCATCTTTCCCAGAATTACTGCTGTATCAGCTGCAATGGTGACAAAGCAGTTCTTCACTTCCAAGCCTACCGCCTCTCCTAGCATTTCAAACAGCTTCAGAACTGGATAGATGTCAGGGGAGGAAGGTGAAAAGGAGTCTGGTTGTGACACTCCTCAGGCCTGGCACCGCAAACACATGCAATGCCTGTAAACCTTGTTGGACTGAAGCCCTCCTCGGCTGCTGTGTTGAGGTGGTCCCAGGTTACGCTGCAGACAGGTCTCAGGCTGACCACAGCCCACTGACAGACACCACCAGGTTTGCTTCTCCTGAGGCTGCTTCTCAATGGAATTTGGAGGCCAGGCAGCACCTTGCATTACCCCAGGTTGTTTCTCCATCAGTCTCAGTGCACACACACAGAAGAGCTAAGACCTGTTGTGTTTATCCTTGTCGTAAGCGTTTTGACATGATGCTGTGCAACATCCACCCGTGTAAAAAGGAACCTAACAGTCAGATTTTCCCCCTTGCCTTCTGTAACAAGTTAACAACCCTCCAGACCAAATACACATCAGATTAAAGTGCTCCTATTGGTTTTTATATTATCTATTGTTGACAGAGAACAGCTTAGGAAGTTGTACAACCATCAACAAAGAGGCACCAAGAATCAGTCAAGCTTCATTTTTGCTTGTAACTGGTCATATAAAACAACCACAAGCCGAGCTCTAGCCCTTCACCACTACCTTACTTAGAACCACAGACCCCCAGCAACTTTTAATGCCTCTCATAGAACCTTCACATGAAATTCAGTCTTTACCATTCACACACAAGGGGCCCTGACTCATTTTTTTGCTGCAAGCTAACGGGTTGGCTCAGCTGTCCCGAAACCTCCAGTCCCCTTGTTAGATGCCAGAGAGAAAGGAACTGGGAAGAAAAGAATGTCTAGCTGGGGGAAGCCCACTACACATGATTGAAGTCTTCAGGAGGCAGCTGAGACAAATCACGTAAAAGCAGCTGAAGGGAAGAACCCATTTTCCTCTTGGCTGCCTCCTGTATCAGCACTTAGGAAACAGCCACTCCACAAGTAGAACAAAATTCAGCTGTCGAAGACTCAGAAGCTCCAAGCAAAGTTGAACAGGACAGGATTTTCACTCCAAGGTAATGTCACCTTATCTTTAATAACCTCCAAAGGCTCTTCCCAGCAATGTCAAACAAGGATTCCCTCCCAGCCTGGTCACTCGGATTCCTAATCTGAAACAGTTCTCTAAATGGAGAAAAAAATCTATTCTGATCAAATGAAAGCTTCTGGGTCGTGTTTGCTGCTGACAAAAGGCACCGAGTTGTACAGCAATTGTGAGTAATGAAGTAGTGTGACCAGTACTAATTTAACCTTTAATTGGCTTGAGAAACAACTTCTAAAAGGCTCAGAAGCTGGCTGTGAGAAAACCAACCCATGATGGGAAACAGTTTAGCTGTTGGTGAATAAAAAACAGTTTGCACAGGGCCCCTCCTATCAGAGCAAAGAGTATTTCTGAAGATGAGGGTGGAACTCAAAGGTTCTGCTCCTGCAGCTACTACAGGTTTTCTGTTTGACTCTGAGCTCGGCGAGTGCTGATAGCATCCTTCAACTTCCTAACCTGTAACAGCTTTGTACTTGACACTGTAAATGTACTCACCTGGTCAGTAAACACTCAACCCCCCGCCCCAGCGAGCACTGCTTTCATGTCTCAGTGGTGAGCGAGCAGCGAAGAGACAGAACTATTTCCTAACTGTGGATCTTACAAGAATGAGGTGGCCTCCAAACAAAAAAGCCTCAAGCTGAGTTACTGAAAGACACAAGGGGACATGCAGATGTTTGTTCTGAAGCTAGTCAGGTGGAAAGTGGGTATGTCTCAAAAGAGAGGCAGGTCTCTGCCATGACATGGGGTAGCTCCCCTACCAAAATAGAAAGTAAATGCTTTCAAAGCCAGCAACACCACTCTCCCAGAAATGAGTGGCTCCCTTTAGTCTTTTGTCTCATCCTATGGCTTGCCTCTAGCTTTGCACTTTAACTCTCAATCATTTTTTTTTACAGTAATGCCATTATCTCAGGGCATTTCCAGTTGCATCTTTCACACAGGTCAGTGTGATGGAGAGTCTTTCTCACATGTCTGACCACCCATACTGCTCCCTCAAGGATGCGTTACCAGAACCGGGTCAGAGAGAATTCACTCCTGAGAGCACCCATCTGGTGACCTTCCCAAACGAACCCAGATGTGATGCAGATTAGGAAGGAAGGAAAAAGGTGTAAATTTGAGATCCTGAGTCTTCTGCCTCTTTATTCCAGGCCTAAAAGCCTCAGCGATCAGCCCTATTCTGCAGGACTGAGTGTGGGTACAGATAAAGCCATGGAAGTAAGGCTTGGCCTCTCCCTTTGTTCTCAGCTTGCAATGCTGAATCCTAGTTGAACAGAGCCAAGGCAATGTCTTGCTCACAAGGCAGCTGAGCAGTGATAAGTGATAGTAACTACAGTAAACTATAGTTTATGATAGTATAATTCTAAGCTTTCCAAAGCTCTGGAACCACAGTGCAGCTGCCAGTGGGGAAAGCTGAACTGTCCCACTAGTGACCACCCACTAGAAGTGCTCTCTGAGAACTCCTGTCCTCTCTCCTTGACTTCCCTGGCAGTATGCACAGCCTGCAGGAATTTCCTCACTGCTGCTTGTTCCCTACTACAAGAGGAGTCAGAGTGATCAACATAGCTACAGTTCAGACACCAGCCAAGAGAGGTGAACCTCAGAGAGCGTGTGAAGAGGTGCTCATGCGCAGGCACTTTTCCTGGCTTCTCCTCCCATCCTGGCCGTATTCATTTGATTTTGAGGGAAAATATGTTCTTCAGCCTGACACAGTGAAGCTCAGCAAGAAGAGCCTAAAAGGAGGAGCCACAGCAAGTCGTAGAGCCTTACGCCCAGACTAGTATTTTGCTAAGTTATACTATCCTCTACTTTCAATAACTACAGCTCATTGCATCAACCTCTGAGAGCTTCCTAGAAGTAAAGAGTTCAACTTTTGAAGCTAAAAGAAAACCCCTTGGTCTTTGCACCAATATACTCTTCACCCATGCAGCCTTCCAAGCCGAGTCTGTTAAATGGGCATGACAGTAAAAAAAAGACAAAGTATCTGAAAATAGATTTTCACCCTTCTTTACAGATTGGCAAGAAACAGATTTAGGAAGGTGATGAACCATCACTGATCACTCCAGTAACTCGCTGCTGCTCAGGAAAACTGCACAACTCCCAGAATGTTGTTGGCTGCACAGAAACATCGCTCTGATGACAAAAGACATGTTCTTTTGTGAGCAGACTGGGCACTGGGCTGTAGCTGCATTTCACTGAGGCCTAATCAGCAGCTACAGCTCACTACACACGTGGCTTTCACAACAACGTATAAAGGTGTTTCCTGTTTTTCTCTAGTAAGAAAGAAAGAGGTTTTGTATCACAATCAGATTAACACAAGAAAAAAAGCCCAGCCTTTTCTGTGGTGAAGCAAAAGAGGAATCCCTGCTACACTTGACAGCAAGTTTGCAATTTAAACCACAGCAGCTCCAAAACTAAATTGATGGCAGGAGGCAGCCATGAATGTAAAGACTGTTGAAAGAACTTAGGAACTTCCACCATACTCTAATTAAATCACAGGCTGCTTTTTAACCAGACAGCCTCACTTGCTGTTTATGCCTGTAAGGAGCAATGAAGAGTTGAATCCAGCTGTTATAGTCTGTCTGGTAACACAATATGATCACCACTTCCTAAAACACCTTATACAACAACAGGAATGTTGACTTATGGGAAGGCAGCCCCTCCCCAGCCAGAATGGAAAAGGGCACCAGTGCCAGAGTGAGTAACATCACTTTTCCTTCACGGACTGTTCTCTTCAGCATGGGACAAGGAAATAGTAAGCTAACCTCCAAAAGTGCCTATGTGAAAAACCTTACAGACTGCTTGCAATATATTTCCAGCTAGTTTTCTGCTCTTCTTGTTTTTCATTTCACCTCAGAGCTCTGTACTCCTCTTTCCTCTGCCTAGCTGGAGTTCTGGGGGGGAGCAGGCCTTCAGAAACCCTAGTCATCTGTTCTCACTGAGAACACATGCCTTGTGTCTTCCTTCTTAATGGATGTAAAAAGACAGCAAGTAGCAGAAACTACTGTCAGCAGCTTGACAGCACAAGCAAACTTTGCACCACCTTGAAGCCAAAAGCAGAAAGGGTGAGCCCCAGCCTCAAGACCTGTGTTACCCACCCCAGTAAGTGCAGTCATGGAGCAGCTGCCATCTGTCTGCTGTACATGGTAGATTTTAGACACCAAGGAGCCTATTTCCTTCCTAAAAGATAATTTTACCCAAGTCTTACAGCCACAGGCAGGTATCACTAAAGAATGACAAATGATGTGAATCCTGTGCTGCATTCCCTTCAGCATTAGCACTGACTGCTCAGAAGAGGTGTCAAGGCAGTGTTGTTCCACTGCCAGAGCAGACAGGGCTCCCACATTTCTAGGCCATTCAGATGTGACCAAAGCCAGAGATAATACCCAACTTACTGCAGCAGAGTTCCTGCTGCTGGGCAGCACTGAGATAAGGAGATTGTCACTGTGAATTTGAAGGTGTCAGTTGTCTGTTGAAATTAAAGAGAATGGTATTCTTTCATGTTAAGCTAGGAAGGAATATTTCCTCCTTCAGTGATGAAAACCTATTATTCAAAGCCTCAGCTCTTGTCTGTGGTACACCTACATTCCTGTGCTTGCCTTCGGTTTTGGTGAAGTGGGAGCTTGGTTCAGTGGTTCCTATACACAGAGAACTGTTCTGAACCTTGAGAGGGCAGGTTCTATGTTAAAATAATGAATGACAACAAGTAAGTTATGATACATACACTGCCATAATGTTTTTCATGCAGGAAGAGGAATAATGGACCTATACATGTGTAAAAGGAAATAGTTCAAAGTATTTTCTTGGCGCACACCAGATCTTTTCTACTTTAGCCATTCAAGAAGCACAAAACCTGTCACTTGTTCTTCTAGTCCTTGGGTAGGCAAATCTCTCCCCTCCCAAGAGATGGGCAGAAAAGTGAAGACAGGTCAACCTTGGAGAGAAAGTGCACCATATAGAAGATTTTGGAATCAGTTGTGATCTCAGTTGGGCATACAGACAGGCTTGTGCATGTATTCCTTTCATGACAAGACCAGTGTATCTCTCAAAAGGATAACAACCTAATTTAAAACTAAACAGGTGACCATCAGTAGTAGAAGGAAGCCAACATGAGCAAAGCTTTATCTGTAAAATAACTGAAGAGATCAAAGTCTCCTGGGGCAGGGGGAAGTTAGAGAGCAGAGCAGAATAGAAGTGTTACTATTCATTTACACATGTGCTCATCAAAAGGGACTTCTGCTGATGTGCAGCACGCTGAAAAGGAAGTGTTAACAAATTCTGTCAACAGAAGGGTACAGTCCCTACAGATCTTCAAACTCCAGATTGCAACATGCATTGCCACAGCAGGAGAAGAGCTCACCACTTTTCAGTTTAGCACTTGTGGAATAGCATATGTGTAAAATGTTACCTGTAAACCACAGCAGCCCACTGCGTTCATTATTGAAGCGTTATGAATGACCGTGTATGGAATCCCCAGTCTTACTGCACGTAGTACTAAATCACTGTGTGTCGTGGCCCTGTGTTAGGAAAATAAAGGGATTAAAGATTGAAAGGATGAAGTGACCAAGTGTTACGAGCATAGCAGTTTGTCTTGAAAGCAAAATTAAACCCTTCGCAACCAGGGCAATGCAGAGGTGCCAAAAGGGCAACAAAAACATAACTAATTGGAATTGGAAAGTAAAAACTCCAGTAAGGCTTCCATGTGTCATCTTCCCTAGCTGAAAATACAGGTGTCATCAATATGTTCTGGCTTTTTGCAGATTCCTGGCATCATCAAAACTCTTAACACCAACACAATTGTTACAAAAAGCAGCTTTGGCAAGGACTTGAAAAGGAAAAGTTCCACTTATGCTTTGTCTTCTGCAGGTGTCTGGGCAGAACGGTAAAGGTCAACTCCATTTGGCACAGACTTCAGCACAAGTCCAATGTTTCCTTACCCAGGGTACAGCCAGGCCTTCTCCATCTGCACCAGTGCATGCCAGGAAAGCAACACACTCAAACAGGGCTTTGAACTGAGGTAAACTGCATGCAGCACTGGGAAGAAACATCCTTAGACTAAACTGACTTTTATAACATTTAAGCCAAACTACTCAAACTACCGATGCCCAAGTTCGAGTGCTCAGGTTTTTCTGAAGTACTTAAGAAACTTCTAGTTAAGCTTAGAACTGAGCTAAATTTGGCTCCAGGTCTAATGCCTAATAAACACCTCGCAGTGACTGCTGCAAGAATTCCTGAGCTTGTAGTTAACGCGATTGGGATCAGAGTCCTTCTAAGATGGTCAATATGAATCCAGCACATCTTTGAACTGCAACGATGTCTACTTACGTATCTTGCTTGCATGTATGCTTCTATACATGTTAGGCACTCCACTTCCCATGTGACATATGAAAATGCACTTGCCTAAATTTATCAAACCTAAACAATAGCCTTAGTCGTCTCATTGCCAAGAGGTACTACAGGTTTCTGGGTGGCCATTCCAAAGAAGGAAGCAAAGAAAGGAATCAGAATGCTTTCACCCTGGCCTCATTCAGTTAGTTACCCTAACAGAATTACCCTGCTTTTCAGTCTGTTCATTTTCACACTGCATGTCTGACTAACACCAATCAGATCAGGTGCTTCAGATTGGAACACAAACGTGGCAGCAGCTAGAAGGCTGGAAAGATCAACCACAGAGGGGTTTGGGTTGGAAGGGACCTTAGAGTTCATCCAGTTCCAAGCCCCTGCCACAGGCAGGGACACCTTCCACTAGACGAGGTTGCTCCCAGTCCTGTCGAACGTGGCCTTGAAATCACTTAAAACACAAATCAATTTCAGTGAAGGAAAAACTGAAGGAATCTGAATTTGGGAAACTGGAGACCCTGATACACACAGGCTCCAGGCCTAGAGAATGCAGTAAAGTGATCTAAACCAGCACTTTGGTTCGTAAACAAACTGACTGCCTGACTTCCAGAAACAAACTTAGGTTAGGAATGCCTGCTCTGAGAGAAGAGGGGACTAGTTTTAGGGTCTTGTATTATTCCCTTCACACACACAGGACAAGGAGCACTTGGCTAGTACCAGCAAAGGCTTCGAGGAGTCAGCCCTCTGCACCCAGAGCTATAGTAGGACTTTCTGTCACCAATACAGACTTTGTGTTGTGGGTAGTAGTAATATGAATGTCAGCTCCAAGCTAGATGAAGGTGCGGTTGCCAGTATGCTGCTAAACTTGTCAGGTTCCTACTAGCTCATCCATAACTGTTACCACATATGCAGATAACCACTTGCAGTGAACAACAGTTAAGAACAAGGACAGGGGCACAGCTTCTTTTATCACATGAACTATTAACCACCAACACCTGAGCTTTCCTAAGACTAAACACTCCTCTGACCTGCACACATACATGAAAGTCCATGATCAGCTGCAGTCACATGGCTTCTGTGTTCCTCCCATGTAGCTTCTCTTAGGACAGAAACATTCAGTACTCTTTCCTAGTAAGCTCAGGACCCCCTAAATCCTTAGGGCTCTGTGAGGGCATAGGAGTTCTAGCTGCAATATTAAGAATGAAGAACATAGACATTTAGACACAAGTAACTCATTCAAAAAAGGGTAGTTTTCCACAATGATGTAGTGTATTAGTCAGAATTGAAGGATTTGGGCACTGAAACTAATGATATGAGGCAGATCAAGATACTGCTTACAAGCAACAACTTCATTTCAATACATGTGGGTTGTTTTTTTGATCTTGTGTGCTTTTATCAGTCACTGGATTGGAGCACAAGGGTGCAGGTAATGTGGCTCTACACTCTACGTGAAGCCTCATTTTCATGTTGACATGCATTGAAAATATAATTAATATTCCTGAAATACAGCATCATCTGTCCATAAGTACTAGTTTAATATCATCTCCTCTTCCCAATTCCCATAGATTACCCGCTTTTGACAGATGTGCACACTGTTCCTCTCTTTCATAAACTCTATTTTTTCACTCACAAATGGGCTGCTCAGTGATTTGATTTTTCTTGTGCCCCTTCACACTGTGGTATAAATCTTGAATCACCAGCTGGAGACTAAAAGCTCTTCTGTATAGCCTGACATCTATAGATTGATGATGCCTGACTGCAAAGACAGAAGGAGATCCTTCTGGTGATAGAAAACTAGGAATAAAAAGTGGAAACAAAAGGCTTAATAAACCAAAGGGTGAAGACACATTGAACAACCTACGTGATTTTAAAAACTAGCATGTATCAAAGCAGCAGCACTGTACAACCAACAATCAGCATTCATTCTACAGCAACTGACCATGAAAGCCACATTTATAAGTACAAAGAGCAACTAGAAGAATACCCTCTCAAAACAGAGCACATTTCTTCATTATGTGATACCCCAGAATTTCTTGTGTTAGCAGATAAAACAAGGAGCAAAAATATTCTCTATAGAAGCTAGCGTGAAGAATGAAATAAGAGATTGCTGAAGGAAAGATTCATACATCCTGGAGGGTCCCCATTCCTATCTATAAGGAATATCTGGGCAAGGAAACTCCAAAGCAAAATAAAGTGTAGACAATTGCATGTATATTTTTAATGCAATAAAACGTGCTTCTGGTCTGAAAATCAGCTTCTTCATAAAGAATTACAGTTACGCTGTATGGTTCCTTCCTATTGACAAAAGAGAGTGGCCAAGCTACAGCAAGATTTCACATGTTGCTTTGTCTTACCCAAAAGGATCGCCAACTACAAGAAACGCGACATCAGACACATCGGCGTCTTTTAAAATGTTATCTGCTTCTTGTTCCACTGTTTCTCTGTCAGCCAAGATCAATTCTTTTCCATAAAACTCTTCCTAGAAATTGAAATTAATAAGAAACAGCAAAATAAGACACTTAGGAACACTGCCAATAGACACTGGAAAGGCCAACTTTATCATGCTCCCCAGCAGTCTGACCCATGTCTTAAGAGAAACCTTACTGCCATGAATCAGTCAAGCTTGTTGTTCTGATACTGACTTGGGGTTTTATGCCTTTTGTGTCCATTGAGGAGCTCAGTGACAGTTTCATACCAAATGTACCTGGGTGGACTCTCTAGTTAATTTAACTGGTCACCCCAATTGCAAGGCACCCCCTCTCACAAGCCTAAGTGCTTAGGCTGACTGTAACACTGACATCAAACTGGAGGCAAATACGGCACTAGCTACACCACAACATAGGTGGTTTTGATCGTCCCTAGTACACTGTAGCTAACCACACCTAAGGAGTGATTTCATATTAGCTCTTCATCTTCAGTTCTCTGGAAGAAATGCTTTACTGTGCATATAGGTAAACATGTGTTTGATCATGTCCTTCGCTTTTCTGCAGCAGCTCAGTAATCGTTGTGTCTCTCTGTATGTTTTTAATGCCTTTATTTCCAGAATCAACCTCACATGTGTAATAGAACTTCAGTTAGTTCTAGAACATGCTACCTGAATATATATGTCTTTAAGTTATGTATCACTATACATTTCACAGGCTTTTTACATGATTAGATAAAGGTTTTTTCCAGGGCATAGACCAAGAAAGGTGGTTTTGTTCTAAATAGTATTCAGAAAATTCGGGTGGTATTACAAGTATGAACAAATTGATAAAGCTTCCTGTGACTTCAGTGATAGCTTCATCTTTGCCCACAAAGAATAATGAATTGACAAGAGAATCATCGTACTTATAGAGAAGCAGAGCAGTGCTTCCATGAAAAAATCCATCTCGTATTGAGAATATTAGATATGGGACTGTTACTGGGTTTCCTTCCCCTTTCTAAAGATGACTTCCTCACCATTTTTGCATAAGTTTCTCTACCTGTGTCAAAATGGAATCTATTTACATGCTCTGAGACTGCTCCACAACACAAATCAAAGCACATTCATTAGAGAGTACATAAAAAGCACTCTCCTGACAAAAACTAAGAGGCAGGGGAGGTCACGGGCTCCAAACAGTTCTTTCACCAAACTGAGGTCTGATTTAGATGGTCAGCGTCAAACAGCCTTTCATATATGCTTCAGGCCAACGAGATAAACTAGGCAAGTCATGGAATGGGAATTTTGGGATCTGGCTTTAAAAGCATCGGCACAGGAAGACTTCTAGAAAATCCCTGCAGGAAAGAATCTGTTCTTTATCTCTTGAGAGCTTTCCCATAACTTTTCATGGTGCTCAGAGACTGCCCTGCAGATTACTAAATAAACCATCCATTTTTTTGGGCTTCGTAGTTAATTCCCACATTCCCTCTTAGGCAGTTTCAGGTTAAGATGGCATCTTTTACTTTGTTTTTATTGATCACTTTTCCCAGTTACCTCATCTCTGGGACTTCAAGGTTTCCAAAAGACATAAATCCAAACCAGCAAACCCCCCAAAATAACCACACCAAAAATACCCAGCGTTTCTTATTATTCAATGTTTTATTTTCAGCTGGCTAGGAATCAACTTTTTAATGGCAAATGCAGATTTTGCAAAGCAAAACTACCCAAATGCAATTTTCCAAACATCCAACAACAAAAAAACCCCTAACATTTTGTTTTGAATGGATTAATTTCAATTCAGATTGCTTCAGTGTACTGAAAAAAACCCCAAGCCCTAGCCCAAAATAGGGAGTATATCTTCATTTCAAAATACAGCAGATAGACCAGAGATGGCCCCAAATGTTCTAGCCTAGCTTGTGTCTGAAACCACATCATGCTGACTACAAGCTGAAATCTCACATCTCTCTGCACATACATGTATTCTTACAAGTACATGGGCAGAGAAGAGATTCAGAGCAGCCTGGTGGAGAAGGACCTGGGGGCATTGCTTGATGGGAAACTGAATGAGAGCTGCTTCGGTGTGTGCTTGAGCCCAGAAACCACCCGTGTGCGGGGCTGCATCAACTGTGTGCAGGGCTGGTGTCCCCAGCATGAGAAGGACATGGAGCTGTTGGAGCAAGTCCAGAGGAGGCCACGAGGATGAGCAGGGGCTGGAGCAGCTCCCGTATGGAGACAGGCTGAGAACATTGGGGCTGTTCAGCCTGGAGAAGAGAAGCTGCTGGAGACCTCAGAGCAGCTCCCAGGGTCTGAAGGGGGCTACAAGGATGCTGGGGAGGGACCTTCATCAGGGACCGGAGCGACAGGACAAGGGGTGATGGGTTCAAACTGGAACAGGAGAAGTTCAGGTTAGATCTAAGGCAGAAGCTCTTCCCTGGGAGGGTGCTGAGGCGCTGGCACAGGGTGCCCAGAGAAGCTGTGGCTGCCCCATCCCTGGCAGTGTTCAAGGCCAGGCTGGACACAGGGGCTCGGAGCAACCTGCTCTAGTGTGAGGTGTCCCTGCCCATGGCAGGGGGTTGGAAATAGATGAGCTTTAAGGTCCTTTCCAACCCAAACCATTCTGTGATTCTATAGTTTTATGGCTATACAGCACCCAAGACCCAGGCAGCATCTCTGTATAGCACTACACAGCTGATTTGGAGGTAAGATCTGTGTTCTGCGGGTAGGTAAGCTCTTTTGGGGGTTTTATTTCACCATTAAACTGTACCTCTCCACGCCCAGTGAAGCCATCAGGGTTACAATTTGTACATTTTCACTGCTGTTTTCTTCCATAAGATGTGTTTGCTAATAAGAATTTTATCTCCATGCTGCTCAACAGCACATCTCTGACTGAGCTCCGTGTGTTCTCTAAGCCCCAAAATGGTGAGACAGTTTGGCCACCAGGAAACATGGAAATGTGAGACAGTCAAATTATTGTGCCCAGCAGGCATACTTCAGGCTGAATCAAGAGATTCAGGGCTCCAAATCATGTATTTTTCTGATATGTCTTTTGATTTGTTTGTTTTTAAACAGATCAGAACCTTTTTCTAAACAAGTTCACTCAGTTTTCCATCTGTTGTTAGAAAGGCCTCTGGAGATCACCCAGTCCAACCCCTTGCCCAAGTCAGGTCGCACAAGA
>NW_009940821.1:602-1023 GCF_000696875.1 Nestor notabilis | reverse complement strand
CGGGCTCTCAGCAGCACCAGAGCCTCACTCACGCTCCTCATGTTTCTCTTGCAGGTTCAGGCTGTTCGTGCTGGAATTTTTTGCTTCCAGCGTAGAAATAAGAGACAGTTTCTAACAGTTGGTGTCGTCCTGCCCGGCACTGTGCCGCGCCTGGACCTGCCCCAGCAGTCGTGGGCCTCTGCTGTTCCCCAGGTCTGGGCTTTAGCTCCATGGGGGAGGTGGAAACAGGGTGCTGGAGGAAGAGCAGGAAGGCCCTGCATCTGCCTTATGCCGGGGCAGCAGGAGCTCGTCATTTTTCCTTTCTCCATCAGACCTCCATCATGGGAGAACAACAGTGCATACGCAGACCTGAATGAGAGGCACAGCTGCTGCGATGCTGGGGAGTGCCTTTGTCCAGGAGGCAGGGAGGTGGCAGAGGCCG
>NW_009940821.1:0-533 GCF_000696875.1 Nestor notabilis | reverse complement strand
TCTTAGCAAGTGCTCAAAGCAGAAGGGCTGAGAACAAGAGCTCTGCTGGGCAATCCCATGCTGTGGGCACTTTATCCTCAGAGCCATGAACCTTTGTCTTTCCCCAGGCCCTGGCAACTGCTCTTGTGCTCCTCATGCGCTGCCGAGGGCACACACAGACACTGCTCCAACTTGGGGAACAGCATGCAGAGATGGGAGTGTGGCAGCTGTGCTGGCCTGGGCACCTGTAAGTGTCAAAGCACCTGGGTGTGCTGGGGGCAGGGGCCCCGCAAGGCCTGGAAGTGGGTGGCTGGTGTGGGCTTGGCAGAGCCTGTCTGCCCAGGAAGAGCTGGGGCACAGCTCTGGTCTATCCTGCCCCAGGCCTAGTAGCTGTACCCCCGACCTTCCTGCTTCCCCTTGCAGCCTCTGGTGTCAGCTCAGAGCTTGCTGGTCCCACCACCACCAGCCCAGTGGCATCGGGTCAGACTCTGGGATCCCCAGCACAGGAGACCAGCAACCCCAACACTGGCAGGCAGATGCCATCAGGGCCATGG
>NW_009940820.1:0-246 GCF_000696875.1 Nestor notabilis | reverse complement strand
GTGTATTGAAGATTTTTATTGTTCTATGTTTGTTCTACACTTGTTCTAATATTCTTGTTTGACTGTTGTTATACTGCAGAGTTTTTGTTGTTATACTGTTGTTCTACTATTCTTGTTACGCCATTGTTCTACTATTTTTGTTAAAACTGTTTTTACTATCATTTTACTATTCTGTGTCACTATGTAATATCCCCCCACTCCACTGCACCCTCCCGTCCCCTGTTTTTATGTCCCCCACTTAAAATA
>NW_009940819.1:11691-15844 GCF_000696875.1 Nestor notabilis | reverse complement strand
ATCATAGAAGGCCACCAAATTGGTAAGGCAGGATTTCCCCTTAGTGAAACCATGCTGGCTGTCACCAACCACCTCGTTGTTTTTCAGGTGCCTTAGCGTGCTTTCCAGGAGAACCTGCTCCAAGATTCTGCCGGTCACAGAGGTGAGACTGACTGGTCTATAGTTTCCCGGGTCTTCCACCTTCCCCTTCTAGAAAATGGATGTTACATTTCCCTTCTTCCAGTCATGAGGAACTTCACCTGACTGCCATGATTTTTCAAATATGATGGACAGTGGCCGAGCAACTTCATTTGCCAGCTCCTTCAGGACCCGTCAATGGATTTCATCAGGTCCCATGGACTTGTGCACGTTCAGGTTCTTAAGATGATCCTCTCTGACCTGATCCTCTCCTACAGCGGGCCTAAGGTCTTCATTCTCACAGTCCCTGCGTTGGCCTTCCAAGACTTGGGTGGTGTGGCCTGAGCATTTGCTAGTGAAGAGTGAGGCAAAGAAGTCATTAAGAACCTCAGCCTTCTCCAAATCCAGGGTAGCCAGTTCTCCCAGTCGCTTCCGGTGGGGACCTGCATTGTCGCTAGTCTGTCTTTTATTTGCTACGTACCTATAGAAGCCTTTCCTGTTATCTTTCACGTCCCTTGCCAGATTTAATTCTAACTGGATGGCCAGCAGCACTTGTGGGTGTCTGTGGTAATCTTGACCTTAACGGATGTGCCTAGTGAAACCAATCCCCTTGTCATTGAGTAATTTCTGGGAATTAGGGAATGAAACCCTCTTTCAAATTAGTTGTGCACAAAGAAAAACCCTGTAACCTTAAATAAGAGAAATTACTTGCCAAAAGCCTGAATGACCCAGGTTTGGCACAGAGAGTCGCTTGCCACCCACCTGTTACTTCCCTTGTTTCAAAATAGCACAGCTCATACATCTCTTCAGAATATGGACTTCAGTTCCCCTCCCACCACAGTCTCAAGTCTGTCTCTTTTAGAGCAGGGCTTCTTCTCCCATGGGTGCAGAAGTCCTGTCTTTTTTCATTTTTGGGATAACAGGATTGAAATTGCCTCTTTACTAATGACTAAAGCAGGGCAATGCTTTGGCTGCTTGGGGATTCTCCTGCTTTGTTCCAGCTGAAGCTCATACAATCCTCAGGATGCCTTGGGCCCGGCAAGGCCATGGGTTTTGTACTTGCAGGGATATGAGAAAGATAGTGAAGGAGCAAAGCATGTTAAATCTGCCAGCCTGTAATTCTGCTCCCCTTGGCATTTCATGGCTCTATAAAGCCTTCAGTTATCCTGCTGATAGTTTAGTTCCAGTTCATCCTTTGGTATGAATCATCATAATGAAGATGGAAAACAAAAGCAAGCTATGGGAGCAAAACAGGCAAAGGACAGTGTGCTTCTCATAAAAGAAATTCAAGATCTATCTTAAATTAATGGAGGCGCTCAAACGAGGATCAAGTGTCTCATCTGATCACCCAGCCTGCCCTGATACTAGTGGCAGACTGCTTTCTCTTGGGAGAGTAATTTTTTCAGTGCAGTCACTAAAGCCCCTTACATCTGATAACTGCTTTCATATTTCTCATGCACTTGTATCTGTTGCAGAAGTCCTCATTCTACAAGAAAATTGTAGCATGTAAAAATTGTCTCTTTGTCTTCACCTGTGACTTTTTTCAAAGTTTTTTCCGAAGTTTTCAGGTTTGGCTCCCTCACAATTTGTGACCATGTCCTCCTGGAGGGGCTGTTTTATCTGTAAAGGGAAAAATATTCAACATATTTTGTATAACCTCCATCAAATTAGAAGCTGAGTAGGAAATGTTTCCACAAATGTCCCTCGGAATTCATAAAAACTGGTCATCAAAAATTATGAAATTATTTAAGGTTTTATCTTCTGCAGCTAGAACAACGCAAGATAAATCAGAGAAATGACATAATGTCTTCCAAGTGTCTGGATACAAAGCTTTTGCAATTTTGTGTGCATCTGTATACTAGAGACCACCTCTATTTCCCATTCATTCATATGCAGATTTCTCTTTCAGTATGCTGTGAAACTCTCACATCTGATATTTAGCAGGTAAATATTTACAGAACAAAGTATTATAGTTCCCAAAATAATTTAAAAATTGGCCTAGCTGCAAATTGCATTGAATGATGATCATCTCTGGGCCCAGTAGGATGCAGTCAGCATACGCCCGAGTCAGCAGAGCTGCAGGACACCCAGCCTCACAGAATGGGGAAGAGGAGATTTAGCATCAGCTTCCAGCTGAAAGTTCCTGCCATCTCTGCCAGCACCTCTCAGGCTTGGTGGTGGGCCTCCCCTGAGCCCCTTACAAGCCCTTTGAACCACTTCCCTGTGGCTGGGTCTGTTGGTGGAAACTTCTGGGGAAAAGGGAGCTCTGAATAATTTAAATCAGGGTTATGAAATCCCCCAAACTAAGGAAACCCAGTTAGAAATTCCGAAACCATCTTTTTAAGGAAGTGTTTTATGAGCTGGCAGAAGTTTGATGAATGTAGCTCATGCTAAGCCGCTCGCCCAAGCAGTGGCAAAGGCAGATGGTGTTTGGATCAGGATGGAAAAAGGGAGCCCCAGGGCTGTGTGGACGGTTCTGTTTCAGCTATAAATCTGTCAGTGCTTGTCTTCATGCTATCGCTCTTATAATTCGTATGTATTGCTAAACTGTCGTCATATTTCTTCCTGTTAATAAGAAGTCTAAAATGGGTTTTATTTTTCATTTCTGAGAGTGGAAGATTTCAGATGATGCTAAAAAAACAGGTCATGACATTTTTCTCAGGGGAAGATGCCAGACATTGTAGTTTTGTTTCACAAAGATATATAAAGGAAGAGAGAGAATTAATTACAAGGAAAATAAATGAGAAAATTCCAATTCTTTTGCAGAAAATAATCTTTATTTCCCATAAGAGATTGAGGTAGATGTTCAACCATCTGTCCAAAATTTAAGGTCAGGAGTATTCCACTGTCAGATATTCTCTTGCTTTAAGCTAAGCACGTCCTTAAAAGCCTAAGTGCCTTGCTTTGGAAAATGGAGATTAAACTTATATGGCTGGCTGCATAGAAAAAATGGGCAGTGTGAGAATGTGTGACGACAGTCCCACTGTTCGGGTTGAAGACCCAGCAACTCCCAAGAGAAAATGTACCCACTGGAAACTTTTCTCCCCATGAAGTATTGAGGAGAGGAAGCTCCAATGGAGTCTTGTGAATAGAAGACAATCAACTCACAGCAGCTGTGGTCGCAGCAGGGAATGAGGGAGACGTGGCATCTCCCCAGCACCTTGTGTTTGCTCTGTAGGCACCATTGCCACAGATGGGAATTAATATAGGGAGTTGAGAGGGGTGTGAGACTCATCATTTGGCTGCAGAGGAGAGGGAAAAAAGGAACAATAAGAGTTTTTTGCTCATGGCAATTTTGTTGACCATTTATTAAATGACATCCATTGTATGATTTGAAGGAACGCCTTCTTTTATCTCGACAGCCATCAGCATTGAAACAGTAATCAAACTCTGTTGACAAGTGCCATAAAGGTGACCTTGTTTTCAGAGCCCCTCTTAAATTTCTGCCTGATCAGAGAGCTAATAAACCCAATGAAGTTTTCACTGGGAAATTTCAGGAAGAGGGGGAGTGCTGCAAATGCTCATTTTAGTTTTGGCTAACTCTACTGGAAGACAAAAGAAGTGCTTTAATAGCAGATCACATGTATATGCTAAGCTTGCAAAAGCCAGAAGCTGAGGCTGGGAGGGAGATGTACTACTGATGACAGTTTCATACAGATGACTCAAAGACTCAGTCTGTTTACCCAACGCTGCTGAAAGCCCCTGTTATTCTTACCAGGGCAAGACACAGGGCTGTGGCAGGGTTCTGTCCTACTGACTCCTCTGCTCCAGGTGTCAGGGCAGTCAGAGGCTCGCAGCGGGAGATGTAGGAGCAACCAACTCACAGTAAAGAGCAATGGCATTGTGCAATCCCTTCCTAGCAGTGATAGCAGAAGACATTGCAATATTACTAAGAAATGCAGTCTTCATGGATGTTTGGGGGCAAGTGTTAGCAGGATTTTAGTGGGCCGTATATGGGGGTCCTCTTTTCCTCCCACCTCGATCCACCGATCTCAATAGACCTGCTCTCCCTGGAGGGAAGAGGGAGGGAGAATGA
>NW_009940819.1:6650-11612 GCF_000696875.1 Nestor notabilis | reverse complement strand
TATAAACACTCTCAATGCCTATATGGAGTCACTGGATAGTTTATCACATGTATTCACTCAGTACAAGACATTTTATAATGAGACTAGCAGGTGGTCCTACAAGAGCAAAGCTTCCTACCTGCAGGACATAATTAGTACATAAAAAATAAAGTCAAGCTCTCTTTTTGGCAGCTTGCGAGTATTCTAGGCATTGCAATGTCATACACCTTACGACAGCTTTTTGCTTAAGGAATAAAAAAAAAAAAAAAAATCAAATCTATATTCAAGAATTTAATTCTAAGCATTTAGAGATGATAAACTACGAGGGTGAGATTTTCTGCTGCGTTGTGTCTTTTGTGGTATCTGTGGAAAGCAGGTCTCAATCTCCGTCTGTCTGGCGCAACAGTGTTTGCTACCTGTTGGGGGAGAAATGCCAAACCACAAAACAGGCCCTGATTCTGATTTCAGATGAATCGATGTAAGTGCAAAGTAGCTTCTCCAAAATTGATAGAGGCGCATCAGGGGAAGATCAGAAGGATCCACTTCTGGGGCTTTATGCGACACGATGGGATGCTGCTGCAGGAAGAGCCTTGCCATCAGGCTCTGGGAGTGGCTCATCAGTATTCTGCTCCCAGCAATGATCTAAACAGCAGATTTCCTAGTTCAGTGACTTCCTGAAGCACTGCAGGAAAGCTCTCAGGAGAAGCCCCGGCGTGACCTTGTGCAGTCTTTTTTTGCCAGGGAAAATGGTCTGTCAGTTGCCTGTTCTTACAGCACATCAGCGACAGGCCAGGGATCAAGGCTCACACAAGGCAGACACACACAGGAGTCTGTAGTGAGTCAGCAAATAAGAATGGCTTAAATTTAGCTTGTTTTTATGCCTCAAAGAGTGAATGACTATTTTTTTTCTTTCCTCCACTCTCAGAGCAGCAATTTGGCAGAGGGTTTGGAGTGGGTGCAGAGAGTCTGTCTCTTCCCTGCCCTTGGCTGTGTTCTAGGCAGCTAGCCTCTTGCTGCTGCAAACTCTAGCTTTTGGTGGTGTGGTTTTGTGCTGATCATTTAGCAGATGTGCACCTCGAAGTCTCTTCCACATACAGAGGAGAGAGAGAGGTTACAGTGGGCTCCTCAGTGCCCTTTGCCACAGATCCTTCTGGCAGGTCAGTGACCTTGGCATGCCTACCCACCAGCGTTTTTAGGCTGGGGAGGTAGAGATATAAATTGTTTACAGCTGAGCACAGAGAAGGGTTTACAGATTTTGGAAACTTCATTAGGTGCTCTGGGTCCTCAATGCCTCTGAGAAATGGGGCTCCTTGAGCATAGAGTGTATTGTGCAATGCTGCCAGGTGCCCACATTCACAACTACCAGTAGTGATTGTGGCACCTTTGCCAAATCATCAGACAGATTAATCCAGTGGGCAGAGGGCAGAGGAGCAAAGTCTTGCAGTCCTGCTGCGCAGCCACCCAGTGCCATGGGCACGGACTTTTTTTTCTTCTGTATTTATTCTTCATACTGCTTTTAGATATCAACCAATCACATCTGAACCATGTTCTGGATATAAGAGTGCTCCTTTCCCTTGCAAAGGCCAGCCCTGTCCAGGGTGTCTGCTAGCACCTATTTAATCTCTCTTCTCCCACGTAAAATACAGCAAATGTAAATCCTCTATTTCCATGTGCGTGCCTTCCACATCAGCCAGGCTGTGTGCAGCTAGAAGTACTGTGAAGAGTGGCTGTTTTCCCAGTTTTTCCTGAAATGGTCACTATCCTTGGCACTGTAAAGTGTGTGGGGAAGAGGGGAGAGTCCATGCTGCATATTATCCAAGACTCACCTTTAGACTGCAGTTCATATCCACAATAATTATGTGAATTTCTTCCAGAAGTAGTTTTCCAAGCACTTGGAAGCCATATATCCATTTTCGGACAAAAAAGCTGCAGCCAAGGAAGCATTGCTCCGTGGTGCAGGTAAGAAAGAAAACCCCAGGGTCTGCTGCCCATTTCTTCTGTATTTCCTCTGTATTTCCCCTCTGCAAGGGAGAGGGCAACATGTAAAAGAATGAGCCCAGTGCAAAAAGTGCTTTAATAGCTGGGGTTTCTTACCACTGGATGCAGTCCTCCAACCAAATGCAATCTTATGGTAAATCAGTATTAAATGCAAAGAAATCCTCTATGATACCCATTGTGAATGCTGGAAATGATCAGGACTATTCAAATGCAATGCTTCAGGAACTCAAGATGTGTGATCTCCAGTGCAAATGTTTTGAGGTAAGAGCTAGGAAATGCTCTGAGATACATATTTATTTATTAACAACAAACCCCCAGTGAAACAAGGCAAAGATTATTTGTGGGTAGATAATTAGTACATAGATACATTTGTTGTCATCAGGGTGTATATTAAGATTCATTAACTAACTTGAAGTTCACCAATTTAATGCCATGTCATGCAGGAATAGCCTTTAGTTAAATAAGTTTCAAGATTTAATGGCCTTCCTACTTGTGGAATTTTTTTGAAGGGTATGAAAAAGGTAGCTGTCTTCTCTAGCATTGCCCCGGAGAATTGACCTTCCTACTAAAAGAGCAGTTTTTCAATAGGAAATGTTTGGGCACTTTTTTCCTGACGTTCAAGTTAATTTTGCTGAACGTATCTACACAGTCTCAAAGCAAGAACAGATTGTTGCTATTAACCTAATGATGAAGCTTAATATTAACGTATGTATAAATAGTACATAAATGATTAACAGATGTTCTAAGTCTGTAGCAACTATATAGCCTGGAATATATGTATACTTTAGATGGGTAGGTGCTTTTGCATGGTAGGTATCATGAAATACCAGCAGCCCTTCAGTCACCTTTTTGACCTTGTTTGACTCTCCAGGATATTTATTAATCATTTAACACCCATTGATTAGATGCTGAATCTTTCTATGCTGTACAGTATAGATAGCATACTGGGACATCGCTTGTCTGTTTGTACTGGTTCTGATGGAGAAGAAAGAAGGGGAATGAGAGCCGTGAAGGGGTGGATGCAGAGTCACCTCCTGCACCTCTGAAGGACTCTGTTCTGAGCTGTTCCTTCCTTCATGCCCAGGATGCCTCTCCCAGAAATTCTCTGAAGAGAAGTACTGGGTGACCTCCACCATGTGTCATGCTGCTGGCTCAGCTGTAATAAAGAATATAGCAGATACTATAGCTGCTCTGGTAGGGTAAGGAAGGATATTCTCACAGTAACAGTGACTAAGGCAATGGGCATATCTGGTTTGATTATACCCACCCTGTAGAGCTGGTGTTCACATTGTTGTCAGTGACATTTTGCAAAAATGTCCTATGTATCAAGGATTTTAAGAATTCGGTCTTCTCATTAATGGTTATCTACCTTGGGTCATGGGCTCTGTGACTCTGTTATTTTGGCTCTCTAAAACTCATAGCAGAGACAGAAATCTGAGACGGATGTGCAACGAGGGGAAAGAGGAGCAAAATATGATATGACTTGGAAATTAGTCCTGGGGCTGATTTTCTTCTTTTCTTCATAGCACCTGTTCACTAGAGCTACTTCTACAGGGTATCGTGCTCCGCTTAACCTAATGGCCAGTCATAAGTCTTTTCCAGCTTTAATTCAATGTCTTGGCTGCCTGTTGGCACTAAATTACATTAAGAATGGCTACAAAAAAACATTGCTGTCACAGGATGTGGCAGGAGTCAGGAGTGCCTGGACCAGTAATACAAATGTGTGCAGCCTATAGTGTGAAGATCACTCTCTTGACAAGTGAAGCCTGAGTCTGTTGTTCATTGGTTGTCCATCAGCTTGTCGTCAGTGGGGGTTGCTGTTAAACTTCCTTTGTAGAGGGCTTACAAAACCAGGGTCGGGCTGACAGTTGCTAGTGGAAACTGCTGTGTACCTGATCCTGCTGCTGCACCCCTTTTGGTACCAGGCTTCTGAGTCTTTGATTGCATGTGGGGCATCTCAGTGACATTGAAGAGTTTTTTGTTCTGCACTGGATATTGCTTCCATATTCAGCTGTCTGTAACATCAGTATTGTTGTTTTCTTTTGCACCGCTCTAAGCACGTATGGTATTTTCTTTCACATCTCTGTAGTGCCAAAACCCCATGCTAGGCAATTCCAGATATGTTAGTATGTAAGGGTTGGAACGGAATTGTTACTAGGAGTCCCATATAAGACCAGGAAATGCAATGAATACCATGAATGCTGCACTCAATAAAGCCAGTAAGCTCCACTGTGCTGTTTCTACCCATAAATGGCACACTGAATATGTACTTGGAGCTCTGTTGAACTGTACGTTACTGGTTAGCCATGCTGCATGGAGCCCTTCTCTGGTGTGTGCCCTTGTAGGCATGCCTTTGGGCTTCTGCACAGGCTGAGCCTAAATCTGTCTCCCTCTTGTGTGACACACTGGAAAAATTTCTTTTTTCTGTATTCTTTACAAGAAGGAATAACACAGCGTGACTTGTAATTGCTTCTCTGTCTTGTGCTGCTAGGCTGGGATTGAGTGTTGAACTAGTCTATGCTTTCAGCTTCCCAGGTTTGCATACCAGTGATCTACAGCTCCATGGCAGTGGCTTTCAGGGAGGGTGGCAGGGGAGGTTTTAGAGGATGGAGGGAGGTGAACTCTGTAGTGAAAGTCTATAAATCATGATATTTCCCACCTGGAAAATACATGGAACCTGCCCATAATAAGATTTTAGGTCATAAACTGTGCACATGGCTGCTCTCCCATGCTCCCTTGTTTATATATATAAAATGAAAGTATAAAAATGCCATATTCAGTAGCTCACAGAGAGTCCCCTGGGTACTTTTTGACCCAGCTTTTCACAAGTCAAAATAGCTTATCATGTGCTTATAATTGAAATAAACTAGCTGATAGCAGCACCTGAAAGCTCTTATAATCCTGGGAGCAGCACCCAGGTAATTAATTCCCTAGGCTGAAGGGGGAAAGTCTGTTGTCAGCACCAGGGCTGGTTGGTGGAAAAGT
>NW_009940819.1:5495-6619 GCF_000696875.1 Nestor notabilis | reverse complement strand
GCCCCCCCCCCCCCCCCCCCCCCCGATGGGGGGAGAGTTTGAGGGGTTATTTTTCTGTTTGGGTTTTAAAAAATTTATTTGTATGTATAGCATGGGGAGTGGAATGTGTGCGTAATACACAGCTCTAATTTGAAAGAGATGGCTGTTTGTGAAGGGCATGGTGGCTAGATTAGGAAGGGCAAATCTTCAGAAGTTAGGAGCCTGGATTGTGTACCCAGGGTGGTTGTGGGAAACTGAGACAGTCCACCTGGCAAAAGACGTAGCAGGGGTTTAACAAAAATAATACTAAGAGGCTCATAAATAAGAGTAAGTTTTTTTAAGTATAGCGGCTTTAGTGCTAAGAGTGAGGCTTCTGAATGTGTGGATGTGGCTCCTGCCGTGTTTGAGCAGCCTTCCGAGCTACTGCTCATGGCTTTCCTGTGGTTTAAGGAAGGAGTAATCATTAGCATCTCTAGGCAGGAATGGGAGCAGGAAAATGCATATGTGAATCTAGACCATATGGATTAATTTCTGAGTAAAGGTTTTAGGTTAAGCTATCACTGCCAACAATTTTCCCCTCTGTTTGGTGAAGTACCCAGAAATTGTAACACTGCTAAGCTCTAGTCCAAGGGACGTGCCTGCTGTCGGGGGGGGGGAGGAAGGCTTCGTGTTTGTGCCTTGGTTGCAACACCAGGCTGTTTGGTGAGGAAACCGGTCCAGCTCTCTGGTGCCTCTTGCAGCTGCAAACTAGACGGGCAAGGTGGCACTGTGGAGCTTTCTACCCTGGATGCCTGATAGTGAGAGTAGAAGGTATATGTTGTTTTTTAGGTTTGCTTTACTTACCGCTACCTCTCTTATTTGAAATATAGCTAAAATACTCAGTTCATAAAAAAAAAAAAAAGGGGGGGGGGGAGGACGGCAGGGGGGGGGTAGGAAGGAAATGCATTTGAACCTGAATAAATTCACTTAGGAAAGAAGCACAGTTCTTTGCTACTGAAAATATTTAAGCTTTTAAAGTCAGAGAAAGAAGAGCCCTTCTGTATAAGAAGGTGGCCACTCTGTTAGCAAGCTGAACTAGCCTTGCAAGGGCGTAAGCCCAGGAAGGGGGAGTGGAGGAAGAATCCTCTTTTGAGGGCGTTTTTGCC
>NW_009940819.1:0-5201 GCF_000696875.1 Nestor notabilis | reverse complement strand
AGCAGGAGAGACTTTCACCCCTTGTTCTCCCTGTGTCTTTTCTGAGGTATTGTGATAAAGCTGTGGCTTCTACGGTTTGCTGCAGACAATTTCTTGGGTGACGGGGGTTTTGCAATCTGAATTGTCATCCCATAGTTCTGTAAAGGAGCAAAGCTTTTTGATCAACATTGCATTCAGAGTTAAGTTGCTTGTGCCGCATGGATAGATGTTTATTGTTAGGATAATATTGCTGAGTAGAAGCAATACTTGGTGATGCAGGTAACCACATGGATTTTCATCAACCAGTGAATGCTGCACTGGTGGTGTGATTGTAGTCTTCTGAGACCCACTTCCAAGTGTTCTAGTGTGAGTGTGGTCTCACATATTTTGAAGGAAAAACTAGAACCCCAGTGCACATCTCCAGTCACAGATCAGCCAAGTACTTCAGTGCAAACCTGTCAGTATTATTTTGTGGCGAGAAGAGATTTTCCATGGTTAGAGATGGGCTATATCTCACGTTCCAAACAAAGCTGCTGGAGAAAAATCTGTTCAATAGTCAGTCAGCTAAAATGAGACATAGTGTTTATTCCCAGAGCTCTGTCTTCCCTAAATATCGGATCTCTGTAAGTATCAAAGGTGCTTCCACCCAAAGTACTGGGCCTTTGACATCAATAAGAGACAGGCAGCTATGGATAACTCTCTCAGAATGGTTTTATAGCTAGTTAATCAATTTACCACAACAGACATACTGCCTTTTATTTTCAGTTTATACACCACCCAGGATCCCTGTATAGAGTGTTGATGCCAGCACAAGGATACAAGAGCTTAGAGATCAATATGAAACACTTCTTCAGTTATATTGATTACTAGCTGCTAAGAAAAGGATGACAATAAATTTTTGTATATTGCTGTACCGTCTGTGAGCCTGTTAAAAGAAAAGAAATGCCCCATTTTTCTTTTCTGTTTCTCTCTTCCGAGAAAATGAAAAAAGGTGGCAAAAACTGGGGGATTTGGGATTTTTTTTTTTCTTTTCCCCCTAATATATTTATTTGACCTTTTTCCCTCTTTTTCTGTCTTGGGAGGAGAGGAAAATGAGGATGACAACTAAAAGAGAGAGAATTCAAAAGAAAATCCAACAGCCCCAGACATGAAAAGACAACTCCTGAAATTGTTTTAATAATCCAATCAATATTTGGTTTATTATTAAATTGTTAAAAAAAGGAATTGAATTACTTTTCATTGCTATGGAAAGTGGGAGCTGTGTACTTCAGGTTTCTGTAGCACCAGGAGCTAATCTTATTTCTGCAACCAGTTGAGACCTTGATTTGGCACAATTTTTCCCAGTCAAAATGCAGACGCTGTCAGGGTGCGGGTGTGCTCAGCATGCTGCAGGATTAGGTGAACAGGGACGACACTCATTTCTGGTTTGTGTCTCAAATTATGCTGCAGAAGCCGGAGTTGTTTCCATCAGCAAGCGCCTCTTGCATTTCAGAGAAGCTCTGTGATAAGTGAAGGACACAAATGGAAGAATTGGAATATTGCTTGGCTCTGTCTTAGACTTTGAATTACCTGTACTGCCTGTTCATGTCCCTTTTGGTGGGACATGAACAGCAATGCAGCTTAAGCCTTGACCTCTCCTACTCTCCTCTGAAAAGGGATAAGAAATGCATATAATTTCATTAAGTTGACGTGCACAAGCAGACTGATCCATGCATCCCCAAATTGTTGAGCCAGTTTTCAGAAAGCAGGTGCTCTTTGGGAAAGAGGCTGTCCCTCTTGGATGTGAGTTTGTCTTTGCCTATCAAAAAGGAGTTCATATCTGGGGATCATCACTCTCTGCAATACAAATGGTAAATCAGGTTAGAGAGGAGATGAAGCCCCGAGAAGTGAGTGTCTTGCCTGGCAAGGTCTTGGGAGGGAAAGACCCGAAGCTTTGTGTCCTGGTTCCTAGTTCCCCATGAAATATTGCCTGTTACTGAAAAGTTTCCAATTGAAACGTGTGGCTGTGTGGCCATTCACTGAGTTACATGTGCTCAAGTTTCTGCCCCTGTGAAGAAAATTATGCTCAGAAAAATAACTGTCTATGACAAGTTACTGAGCTTCATTGCATCATCCCCTGGCATGGGGAGATCTCTGAGCCAGCATTTGTTTGTGGCTGGAGTGAGCCACATTAATCACCTTGGGAAGCAGCAGCAGCACATACAACACCTTTCAAGGGTGTTGTGACCATGTACTTAAATCTTGCTTTAAAGTCGTGTGCTTCTGGTTGGACCTGCTGCCAGCACTCAGACAGAGCATCCCTGTGTCCCTGGCCTTGCACTTCAGCCTTGTGCTGGGCACCTCTGCCAGAATGGGGGCTATGGCATGGGGCTTTTGGGCGAGGGAAGCAACCTGCACCCACCTTTGGAGAGAGCGGGCTGCAGCTGCAGCACCTCCTGGCCACCCCGATCATAACAAATTCATATTGCTCCTGTGTTTGCAGATGAATAGTTAGGTATGAAAAAACTGAGCTTTGCCAAGCTGTGGGTTCCTGCCAGGAGTGTGGCATGTGGATCGAGGGTGTGAGTGGAAAGGCATTGGTAGGAGAAAAGTAATTTCTGCTAGGGTGAAAACAACCCCAACCCCAAAGCAAAGTGATTTCTACTTTTCCGTTGTTTGGAAACTTACCTATCACATGTATGGTCTTCTAATACATGGTGAAATCACCTTATTTTGGTTTGTACACACACGCTGAGAATGGTGAAGTGTTAGGAGGGATCTGGAAATCTGGGTGAATGAGAGGCTGCTGCTGAAGCTGAATGAATCACTTTGACTGAGTTGAGCTCTGGGATAAAAGAAATAGATGGAACCAGCCAGGGGTGAGGAAATGCACTCCATCTGTCAAAATCTGGCAGAGACATGATAGGCTTCAATCAACCAAAACCAAAAAAGCCTTCCCCAGATCAGTTTTAACCTTCAAAATGGAGGTGCTGGTGAATCTGTTGTGTGGCATTTGTGAGAACTTCTATGTCTGTAAGTCACCACCTTGGTAAAAACCATTTCAGCAATTGCTTGGTGCAGGCTGCCTGGAAAGCATGTGTTTTTCTTGTATTCACTTTTAGAACAGGCAATATTCTCTCCTCTCATAAATACCATGTGCCATAATCTCACTTTGAGTGACCATCTCTGAAGTGAGCTTCATGTTGGGAACAGGGCTCGGGAAAACTCACTTTTTGGATCCTGTGGAAATTTCCTGAGACGTGTCATGCCCCTGAGATACATCCATCCTCTACTGGGGTCACAGAATTGTTCATTTTAATTCATGTCCCTTTTGGTGGGACATGAACAACCATGCAGCTTAAGCCTTGGCTTCTCCCCCCTGCTTTTTTTTCATACTGTAAATACATAAATAAATACATACATAAATAAATGCATACGTAAATACAAGGGTGGCTTCTTTTTCACTGTAGGTGAGGTAGGATGAATCAGCACAGACCCCCCCGGCTGTTTAGCTGGGGATTTGTGCCAGCTCTGGGCCACGTCCCTGGCACTTGACAACCAGCCCCACTGGCATACCATGACTCTGCGAACAGGCATTCAGTTCATCATAGTCTAATCACACCAGGACAAGGGTCTTGCTGCTCAAATAGCAGTGAGGCAATGCTGTGCTGTGGTGTAAATTATGCAGTCCAATCTTGGGCAGGCTGCGGAAGAGTCAGTCTATCAAAATGCCATTACACAGTGTGTACGGCTCGCTGGTGGCTGGGCAGGCAGGTAGCTGCAGAGTCTGTTTAATGACAAATTTAATGATAGACTCCTGAAGAATTACTGTTGATTACTCTTCTTGTATTAGTTTCAACCTTTCTCCCTGTGGGCGCAGAAAGGCACAGAGCAGCCTTGTTTTAAATCACCCTCCAGCCCTGGATGAAACAACTCTGAGGTCCAGCTGCAATAGTCAGGTGTGGCTTTAAAGAAAATCTTTGTAAAAAATAAGATAAAGAGTATGTATCTTAAAGAGCCAGATTGCCTCTCAGGAGGAGGAGATGATTGTGATTGTACCCCCTCCCTGACTAGGGCTTCATCCAGGGCTGGGGAAATGGAGGAGGGTGGGATCACTGACTTGGGGGGGCTCCAGGCACTTCATGCCTTCTTGGAAACATAATGGAGAAGCACACATACACACATACATGTGATAATAACATCCAGAGCATTGTGTCTATGGCAGAGAGAGAAATTGGAGCCATTGCATTTTAAGTGACAACATGGCTATTACAAATGAAAGCTTTATTTAATCCTGTCAAATGACAAACATTTTTTCTCTTGTGGAAGAATCCTCCTCACACATCTGGTGGAAGAAACTCTTGTTTGCATTGTGCTCTGTGCTTTTGGTGGGACATGAACAACAGTGCAGCTTAAGCCTTGACCTTTCCTACTCCCCTCTGAAATAGGATAAGAAATGTATATAATTTCCTTAAGACGGTTTGATCCCAACAGGACTGCAGTTTGTGGAGCAGCCCACTTGAAATTACATCATCACCCATCACAAAGTGAGTCCCCTTGAAACTTTGTAATTGCTTTTCCCAGTGCAACGCATGTTATTTTCGCATCCCCTTTGTATTGCCCAATCTGACTGCTTCAGCTACTAAAAATAAAATTGTCCATGTTATCAGGGAATAAAAGCAGCTGAAGTATCCAGGGAGCTGTTCCGCAGAAAAGCATGGAGTTAGAAACTGCCTTTTTTAAGGCATATTTTTGTTATGATCCATTTTGGACCATGTATTCATTAATTTCAACACCAACCACAAATCCTAAAAGCATGTGTAGGAGGTGAGGGCACGGTGGGGTGGGAGGCTCGACTGATGTGGGGCTGTGTTTGCACAGGGACATCTGACCAGGGCGTGATAGGGTAGGTTTGGGCAGAAGCGATGTAGGGGTGAGTCTGATTACATCTTGGTAAGATCCTGCAGACTCAAAGCAAACTTTGGATGAGGTCCAGGAGCCTGTGTTTCACTGAGTCCAGCAGGCCAATTGTTCAGGGTGGCTGGCAACTAGAGATGGATACACTTAGGCAAAGTTAGGCTACTTTCCTTCTGATATTGAATACTTGTACGCCGAGATTATTATTAAGACACCATTAGGAACACAGATTTCAAAATAATGTCATCATCAGTGCTGCCAGGGTTGTTGGGTTTGGGTTTTTTTTGAGGAACAGGCTTTTGCTGTAATGTTGTTTCATGGATTTC
>NW_009940818.1:0-7296 GCF_000696875.1 Nestor notabilis | reverse complement strand
AGCCGCCTAAACCGTGCCGCCTTCTCCCTTGCAGTCTCCCGCTTCATGGCGCCGTCCTCGGGCATGAACATGGGCGGCATGGGCAGCCTCGGCTCCCTGGGAGACGTGAGCAAGAGCATGGCCCCGCTCCAGAGCAGCCGCCTAAACCGTGCCGCCTTCTCCCTTGCAGTCTCCCGCTTCATGGCGCCGTCCTCGGGCATGAACATGGGCGGCATGGGCAGCCTCGGCTCCCTGGGAGACGTGAGCAAGAGCATGGCCCCGCTCCAGAGCACGCCGCGGAGGAAACGGAGGGTCCTTTTTTCCCAGGCCCAGGTTTACGAGCTGGAGAGACGTTTCAAGCAGCAGAAATACCTCTCCGCTCCGGAGAGGGAACATTTAGCCAGCATGATACATCTCACCCCGACTCAGGTCAAAATCTGGTTCCAGAACCACCGCTACAAGATGAAACGCCAGGCCAAAGACAAAGCTGCGCAGCAGCAGATGCAACAGGAGAACGGCTCCTGCCAGCAGCAGCAGTCTCCCAGAAGGGTGGCGGTGCCAGTGCTTGTAAAGGATGGTAAGCCCTGCCAAGCAGGCTCCAACACACCCACAGCAGCTATCCAGAGCCATCAGCAGCAGGCAGCTACAACGATCACGGTGGCTACCAATGGCAACAGCCTCGGACAGCATCAGAGCCACCAGACAAACAGTGCGGGGCAGTCTCCAGATATGGGACAGCACTCGGCCAGCCCGTCCTCTCTGCAGAGCCAAGTCTCCAGTTTGTCTCACCTAAACTCTTCTACTTCTGACTATGGCACTGCCATGTCTTGCTCCACCTTGCTATACGGTAGGACCTGGTGAAAGGATTAAACAGAGCAAAAGAAAAAAAAAAAAGGGGGAAAAAAGAAAGAAAAAAAAAAGGCAGATTTTCCCAGTCACACAAATCTCTGTCTTGTCCAAACTACTGGGTGTCTTTATTTTCTTTATTTTCTTTTCTTTTTTTCCTTCCCTTTTCAACGCTCCCCACCCCCCTTCATTTTTCTGAGTGGTTCTCTGAGGACCTCTAAGAGTGAGAGAAAGAGAGACTTTTTTGTTGTTGTTCGGTTTTGTTGTTACTCCTGATGGTTTTGGGTGCTTTCATTTTGTTTTTTTTTTTAACCCCAATATTGTTGTATGGGGTGTTAAAGAAATTCTGACTAATAACCACGGAGCAGTCTGCAGAAAGGGGACCATCGTTAGGCATGGTCCGAAGGCTTGGATTTCAGATGTACTCTTTGCCAGCGTCTAGGACTTGCATGTAAATATAGATATTTTGGGGGATGGGGTGGTTTTCCCCCCCAAAAAACGCATTCGCGTCACCCAGACACAAGAAGCAGCTTCCCCCACCCCCCCATCCCCGTCTCCTCCGGCAGTCCCGCCACCAGGGCCAGCGGATGGAGATGTGGAGTCATCAAAGGCTTGGCTTTTATTTTCCTCCTTACGTTTGATGTGAACCTGTAGCTGTATAATGCTGTCAAAAGTTGGACTAAACCCATAGTTTTTAGTAGCCTGTATATTTTGTTGTATAAAGAAAAAGAAAAAAAATACAATCAACCAAACCAACCCCCACCTTTTTTATGGACACTGATCGTCCCGTCGTAAATCCTCTGGCAGTTTGTTATTTGCGCACGCCGCCTTTTCCTGTTGTAACTTATGTAGATATTTGGCTTAAATATAGTTCCTAAGAAGCTTCTAATAAATTATACACATTACGAATATTCTTTTTTTATTTCCGTTTGGTTCCCCCTCTCGACCCTCCCCCAGATATTTTTTCTTTTTTTTTTTTTTTTCCTTTCCTTTCCTTTCCCCCTTCCTTTTTTCTTTTTTTGGTTGATAGAACCCCCCCGGAATGATGCCAAGCCCCGAGAGGCCCCCGCCCCCACCGTGGCCTGGCCCCTGGTTCCGAAGGGGAGCTGCGACAGGGAGTTAACAGGATACAGGCTCAGTCCTCAGCCTCCAAAGTGACCAGCAAAAGCGTGGGATTTGCAAACTCGAGAGCGAAGGGATCGAGTCAAAATTCATTAGCCCGATAATTGGGGGGGTGAAGGGTGGGGGCCACCTTAGAGACTTCTTGCTAGAGAAAGCAAAGTGTTCCAAGATTAGAAATTCAAATGCCAAAGGCACGGAGGAGAATGAAGGTAGAAGTCTAACGCCACTAGAAACAAATTAATGAAGAACCTGCTGACAGTATAGAACATGCGGCCGATTTAAAGAGCATCCAGTTTTAATAACTTGTTTAAAAAAAAAAAAAAGGATAATAATTTCTACCAGGTTTTCCTATGTACTTGTATTTTAAGGGAAGTACAGTCATCTTATTTATAATCAAAATAAAAGGATAGTTTATTGCGTACTACATGTAGTTTGAATTAACTTTCTTTAACAGACTGTGTTTAATTTTCTGCGCATACCCAGCCCTGCAAGCACACACACCCAGACACACAGGCACGCAGACACGCAGACACACAGACACGACCGTGCAGTTCCTCCCGCACACCTCCACCTCACTGCCCCGGCGAGAGATCAGCTGCAGGCTGCACCCCAGGCGAATGCACATCGGCTTTGCTTGGGGTTTGGGGCTTTTTTTTGTGTGTGTAGCCATTTGGGAAGCTTGTAAAGGAGGACATGAGGAGAAAGTGCGTGTGTGTGCACGTGTGTGTGTGAGCGTGTGCGCGGGGTGCGTGCCCGTCTGAGGTACGGAGGGGCGGTTGGTAGGAAGGTGAGTATTGTGGGCGATGCACGGTAGTTAGATTTTAACTTTGCTGTAAATATATAAAGCGTATCAAGCTAAGCAGTTCGTATCGGACAAGCCCGAAATACATTTAGTTCTTTGTCTTTCGGGTCCCAAATACCCCTTTCATGAGTGTAACAGAATAAGAAGTCCCCCGTCCTGAAAGAGACCTCGTAGCATGTTCTCCTTCGCATCTGCTGCTTGGAGGTTTGTTGTGTTTTTTGGGGGGGGTTTTTTTGGGTTTTTCTTGATGTTTTGTTTTGGGTTTTAGTTGTTTTTTTGTTTTTTTGTTTGTTTGGTTTTGGTTTGGTTTTGTTTCTCCCACCCGTTCACATCCCCTCTGTTAAACCATGGAAGCGAATCGCGGTCATTGAAAGATGCCTGAATTACAGAGGTATTATGAAATGTTCATATATTTGAAGAGAAAGCAAGCAGCTTTCCCGGGATAGAAACAACCCAACCTCCAGTTTAAGTAGCAGCTTTCGAAAGCTCCAGTCTTTTATTTATCCAAGATAGCCGGTGGTACTCGGACACCAAGTGCTAGTCTGGATGGAGAAAAAAGGAAATAGAAAAAAAAAAAAAAAGAGATTATCGGATTCTTTCTGCCCCCCCCCCCCCCCTCCTTTTTTATTTCTAACTGGAGAACATCACGTGTGTCAACAGGAATTTCGAGACCTTTCATTCTTTATACTATGTCATGCTTTATACAGCGACATTCCCAACGAACCCAAAGAATATTCCTTGACTTATTTTTTTCCTTTCTTTACGCAAAATACTCGTTTCAGATCTATAGTACCATGTTAAGCATGGCGGGAGGGATCTGGAGCTTAGTGCTGTTATTTCTGCTAAAAGCAGGAAGTGTTGGGAACGTCCGTGGTTCATCGCTGCAGCTCCAGCCGAGGGAGCGAGAGCAGGCTTAACTCTAAGGATTTTTTAAATTAGGGTTAGTTTCTCCTGGAGTTAATATTCAAGACCAATGGGAAAGTGCGGTGGTTAAGTCAACACTTCCCCTTCAGATGTAATTAACGTTCATATCCTTCCAAATACAGGAACTTTCAAAAGTGAAGAACACTGAAAGGCATTGTTACAGCCGAGAAATAGTATATCCCCCCTCCCCCCCAATATTGGAGTTAGCATGTTCGATAGAGATCCAGCCAGTGACTTTTCATTATAGACTTCGAGGGAAATAAATGAATTTTATTGTGTCTCGACAACCTCATAAACACATATTTGGTGGTGGGTGTAATTACTGTAATGGATTATTATGTACACTGACTTATCTTTCTTAAACTAGATTTAGTTTCGATTAAATAAACTCGTTTCCACTTTGTCTGATGTCGGCTTAGTTTAAAGTCTGTTTACTTGTTCCACAGAAAGGTGAATTCATCTCTTTATTAAGCACTAGAGACCGAGCAAACACAGTTCAAACTGTATTTACATATCAATCAAGAGAAATGCAAACAACTGCTCTTTAACAATTTTATAGGGGTTTTTTATACATTGTGTTATTGCCTTTTATCATAAAATTCTTTGTATAAACCAGTTATGCCTTGGTTGGGATGAAGATATCTCGGGGGTGGGTGGGGTGTAAATATATTTTAATCTCCAGTGTCCCTCGAGAACACTCACGAGAACTTAGTCACTGTACAGCTTGTCTAAATTAAAGTATGTGCCTCCGTTTAAACTCCTGCTTCTTCCAATACGCTGATTTTCAGTCTCCTGGTAATCAATGCAGAACTTGGATAATGGAGTGGAGAAGGGGAGGGGCAGCATGATTCAAATCTGAAATGATGGAAGAAATGTAAGTTTCTCCGTGTAACAACTGCTTTATCAACGTGGGACGGTGGGCACCCCATCTTTGGAGAGAAGGAGGGATCTGGTGCAGAATGGCTATGCCCTCCCGCTCCTCCACTCCCTGGCACTGCCTCCAAATGTAGGAGAATCGAGGAGGGCATTTATTCCTTGCTGTAAATAGGAGTTCATGCTTGAGTGCCATGAAGTGTGCGTGTAGTGGCACAGCAGGCTGTGCAAAAAAACCCCAAAACCCAAAAAGCAACAAACCCCCATCGCCACCACTACCACCGCCACACCACCAGCAACAATGGCAAAAGGCTTCTTCATAGTTGCTGTTTCATATCAAAACGGGTTGTGGGATGGATTTGGGTTAGTTTTTTATTTTGTCACAGTAGTCTGGTAGCATCAGGGATACTGGAAGGAAAGGCTAGGGGGAGGCTTCGGCGCCGGGGCCTGCACCGGCGGCTGATGGAGCAGCGCTGAGCTGGGACCGCTCCTGCTGGAAGGGGAGGGGGAGGAACAGAGATGGGGAGCTGATCTATGCATATATTGCCTGCATCTCGGTTCAAAAGACAGTGCTCAAAGTGCAGATCCCAAACAATGTAACCTGAGACAGCTCTGAGATGACACCAAGAGAAGTTGCCACAGGGAGGGGGGAGAAAAAGAGGGGGAAAAAAAAGTATTTTAGGAGTTTCGTGGTGGAGCGCAGGTAGAGGGGACTCGCTGGGAAGCAGCCCCGGTCCAACTTGTCGTGACGGCTGCTCTTACAAAGGGGGCTTAGGGGTAAAGACCGAGTGACTTCTGAAGAATTTCAGTCCTTTCATGGTCGTGTTGGGAGCAAAGCTGAGAAATACCTTTTTTTTTTTCCTGTCTGACCCGCTGTTCCTCTCATGAGCCCCTTCAGGGGGGAAAAACCCTCCAAACCCTAAGTAAATGGTAATACTGTTTATATGTATCCAATGTGTACAGAGATCTGACCCAGTACAGCTGTTCCTATGAAGCAGAGAAATTACCGTCTCTGGCAAAGTGGTGAATAATACGAAATGACTTCTTCTTCTTCTACTTTTTTTTTCCCCCCTCCTTTTGCTTTTGCTTTTTTTTTTTTTTTTTTTTTTTTTTTCTTTCTCCTGGCTGCGAGCACATTAGGGAGCAGGTAAGGTCAAAGTTTTCTTTATCCTATGTCTATCTCTCGAAGGCTTCTGGTCAGCTATATAAATAACACGGTGAACAAGGCGTATTGATGCTAAAAGAAACTGAAATTCGTTTTGATGTTTAAAGCAACTTATCATGTAGAAAAATTCTTGGGAAACCTAGAGGTGAAAACATTAACTATGACATTTAATCTTCTATGTAAAGGGTTTTGTTAGGGGGAGGGGGAAGAGGGAAACAGGTATTTTCTTCTTTTTTTTTTTTTTACAATGACACAGACGTAAAGAAGCAAAAACATTTCCAAATGGCCGAGTGCACTCGCACTACCTGCCAAAGATGGTGTGAATCCGCTGTCCTGAGCTGGCGTATGGAAATAGAGAAAAGAAGTTTAAAATGTATATTCTAAAAATATTCACCAAATGACTAAGGATACTTAGGTCTAGTTTTACTGGCTGGCTCCATTTCTCATGGTAACAACTAAGTCTGAATAAGATGTTTACTGTATTCTGAAATATATTTATATTCGTTAAACACAGCGGGACTTTCCGAGTAATTTTAAATTAGTTTGTAGGTTGTGCTTCTATGGCAATGAATTTACACGGCTGATTTTACCGAACGTACGGGACTTAATTCATTCATTCGATGAGAACTCCCTGTATCATTCTGAGTAGCGCTCCATCGATTCAGAGGCTCCTTAAAGTATACAGGGAAAGAATAAAGCGCATGTACACACGAGGTTGGTTTTTTTTTGTTGTTTTTTTTTTTTTTTTTTTTTTTTTTTTTTGCGGGGCTTTGTTTGGTTTGTTTGTGTTGGTGTTCTGTGCTTTCTTTTCTTTCTTTTTGTTTTCCTTTATTTTTAAAAAGTAATAAAAGGATAGTTGCAATGCTTAGAAAACTAAGCAAGGTGTGAGATCTTCACTTCCATCTGTTCTGATGGGTTTCACCGGAGTCCTTCTCGATCAAGTAAATTTGGGCAAGTAATAACGTGCTAGAAGGTGACAAACTTACACACACCTAGGATCTTAGAGGGACCAGACTTTTTTGCTTCGTATCAAAGGTGTTGCTGAAGTGGCTGAGTTAATTTCAGTGTGTTACTGACCTAATACAGTGACTCCAGGACACGGCTCTTTCGGAGTTTCTTTCGATGCTTTTGTTCCTTAAACTTTTTGTTTTCGGTGCTGCTGTTATTCAGAGAAGCTCTTAAAAATACTGTCTTTTTCTTGAGCACCTTATTGCTCTCGACTTTTGCTCTTAACCTGTACATTACTTCAGAAACGCACTGTTGCTGCTGCGAAACGGAGCGCACGAAGCTCGCCGTCACCTGAACCTCTCTCTGCATTCGCTCACCGTAGGGGAAGAAAAAAACCCTAGCAAGTGGACGACCGATGCGGAGCGTTTACTCTACCTGTGTGCTTCTGTATACGAATTATGTCTGTAGATGTGTGCATCTGGTGGTGTATGCAGGAGCTGATGTGCCCGTCATGAACTGAACGGTCTGGGAAGCAGAGGCGGGCAGGAATGGGAAAACTCTCTCTTTGAAAGACGCATTGCCCGCCGACCTGTGCCTCCGCTCTTTATTTTACACCGAGGAAATCCTCCGTGGACCT
>NW_009940817.1:17295-69419 GCF_000696875.1 Nestor notabilis | reverse complement strand
CCCCGCCGCCGCCGCCGCCCGGCTCCGGCCCGCCTCCCCCCAGCACCCCGCGAGGAACAGCTCCTTTGCAGTTTGCAGCACCGCATTAAACGGAGAGCGAGGGAGAGAGGAAGGAAGGAAGCAGCCCGCAGCAGCGCTGGGTTACGGAAAGCGGTAAAGGCGCTTCCAGGACAAACTGAATCATTTGCAAAAATAGCTCCTTCAGCAGGGTTAGGCTTTTTTTTTTTTCCCCTCCTTTCCTTTAGCCGAGCACACAGAAGTGCCCCTACCCCAGCGTACAGCCAACCTGTCGGCCTGAAGGGGCACCTGAACCAGCCAAAGCAGAATGTACCAGGGACACATGCAGGTAAGAGGCTGCAAGAGGGTGGAGAGGTGAAGCCCGCTGAAACGCGGTTCTGTGAAGTTTCTGTGGGTTGAGCGGAGGGGAGATGCCACCCCGGCACCGTGCAACAAGTGAGCTGGTGCAGTACAGTCATGGCACTCCAACTCAGGGCAGAAGTGAAGAGCACGCATGGAGCTAGCTCTGCTGAAGGGGGAAGAGGGAAAAGGGGTTCTGTCAACTTTGTAACCTGGTAAAGTTTCCTGTATATTTGTAGTTTTGTTATGCCTGCTTGTTCAAACAGATTCAAGAGAGCATTCCAGGGCAAACAGTGTTATGGCATGCTTTAAGTGACACATGTCTTCTGCCATCCTCTTGATGCATCTCTTCCTGTATGTCAAGTGAAGGGCAAACAATAAGGGATAAAACAGAGCACTTGCTTTGCAAAATCTGCAAGGATTTCATGCCACACTAAAGCGATCGATTTGCACAGTGTGGTGTGTTTAAAGGTGATGGATTTCTGTTCTTCCCTCCCAACATGGGATGAGGATCGATTTTGATAAGCCCTGGAATGACTTTGTAGAATTAATTCAAACACATTTCTGAGTGACTTCAACATTTTTGACCGAAATCTTGTCTCATGATCCTATTGATCCATAGCGTCATAGCAGAAAATGCCTTGTCCTGATAAAAACATACTAGTGCCTTGGATGTGATGACTTTAACCTTGACTCCCACTCTCCTTCACATAACTCTTCCTTGGAAAGCCAAGTCTGTTTTGAAGGGGGGGGGAAATGCCAAACTGGAGTAAAGGTTTACACTAATCTCCCAAATTCATTTCTCCGCTTTCGGACCCAGTCTGGCTTTGTGTTCATTGCCAGGAATGATCAAATGCTTTTCTCACGTACAGTGGCAGCCTCACATGTAGTGTTGTCAGTACCTAAGGTTGTTTACAGAGAACCTTGCGGGTTTAGTAAGTGTAAGCTGACCACTTCTCCTTGGTGTGATTCTGCCCAGTATTTCAATATCTGCTGAATGGTCATCAGGGACATTAAACTTAAGTCAATGTCAAACACAGGGTTATGTACAATATGTGAGTTAAGTGAGGACTCTGATTCAGCACTCTGTTTTCTAGAACTGAGTGATAACAGTTACTCTTTCATGTTTGTGTTATCTGATCTCAACAATGATAATGTGTCATAATACTGCTTGTGATAGGAAAGCAAACAGGTTTTAACAAGAAATGAAATCAATGGCAGGAGAATATGTATTCCTATATATTTCTGATAATAAGGTTAAAGTATGCATTGTTTAGATTGTAACAGAAGCAATCCTGTAACTAATGATACTGACTTGGACATTGCCAAATAGGTATTTATATTGCTAAGAAAACAGAAGTTCTTTGCTATGAGTTATATATTGCAAGGTTTCAACAAACATACAACACTTTTTAGAAGGAATTGTCATTTAATATTGGCAGCACTCTAAATTTTCTGAGTCATTAAAAGGTTGAAATCAAATTTGAAATAGAAAAATCAGGTCAAAACATACAAACATGTTGTGACTGATGTCCTTTAATTCTTTCAAAACATTTTTTTGTTTTTCTAGTCCAAATATCATCAAATTCTAACCAAATTCTAAATTTGCTGAATTAAAAATGCTATTCATATTGAGTACACTTATCATGGTTAAAAAATAAAAACTCACCTGAGTTCATCAGCCAAACTTTTTAATATACTTCTGTCCTAACAGGAAGTATTAATATTCTTCAGCTAACACGTAAAAATAACTAAAGCATTAGGAAAGATTTTCATGTTTACTGTATCCTTAACTAGAGCCTTTAAGTGAGTCAGACAAAAACAATACAGAGCTGATTTCACTGCAGTGAAATGATCTACTGTAATGTTTAATAAATCATGTTGGAACACAAACTATTGAAGTTACCATACAAGTACGGTATCAAACCACACACTAACAAAAATGTAGGTACATTATGGGTCCTTTCTTACTATCTCCAAGAGTTCTGGTAAGACATCTACTAACTTGGGGAAAACTGTTTCCAATTACCTGCCAATCTAAAATAAGGTGAACCATAAAACCATCCAAACTTGGGTGGATTAAGTCAGGCACCTAAGTAAGTACCTGGAGTCCCAAACAAAAATAATCTTGTTTTTAAAGACACTGAACACTCACAGAGCTCCCATTTCCTCAAGTGAAACTGAAATGTTTAGCTGGGCCCTATCTGGCTACTTAAGCGTCTACCTTTGTACATCCAAACGCAAAATGATGTGCCAGTAGATCCTACACTCTTTAAAGCAAAAGCTCTGCTGGTTATAGTGATCAAATGTAGAATCTGACTTAGAATGCCAGCCGTCATTTCTCTTTTTCCTACTGCTTTGTTCTCAGTCATAAAAGTAAAATCTGCAGAAATAGTTCCTTAGTCAGATTACTTTAAAAGATGTTTACAGAGCCAATGTTTTACCAAAAGCCTGCTGTAACTCAGGTAATTCTTGGAAGACTTCTGTAAGGTGAGAACATTAACTACATAACAAGCATGACTACAGAGAATTTACCTATCTTGAATAGGCATCAAGCATTATCAGCTTCAGTGGGGAATTTAAACTTTGCAAGCATAGATGAAATACACTCTGCGTTTAAGCACCGCTGAAGTCCAGCACCTAAAGTACCTTACTACATCAGGCTTTACTACATACATCAGTATGTGTATCTCTTGTTGATTTTTAGGTTCTAGCACAGATTAGTTCTGGTTCGGTTTTTTTTTTCTTTATCCCAGAAAATCACTTGGTTTATTCAAAAGACCTAGGTTGTGATTTCCCTCATACTGTGTTATAAATGAATCCTTACAACACAGAAACACTTGAGAGGTCCCTAAGCCAAAATTCCAGAGACAGTTAAAAAAAAAAAAAAAGGGGGAAAGAAAAAAGAAAAAAAAGAAGTTACTGGTTCAAACCACTGTCTTACTGTCTTTACATTTCAAGGTACGTTTCTATAGAGCTAGCTTTTGTATTACTTGTGCACAGCATGCTTTCACATAGAATACTAGGGAAAATGTGAAGTGGCCTTCCAAAGAGCCAGAAATAGGATGCAGAAAAGCATAGTGCCACGGGAGCCCTTTTAAAGCTATTTCACTATCATAATAAGCATAAGCATTTGATTTAACTGTATTAACTAACCAGTTTGGTTTACACAGTAACTGTTAAAAACGTAAGAGGGACTGGCATTGGTTTCGAGGCCCATAGCTACTTCCTGAAGCCTGAGCCTTTAAGGTGAGGCTTCTACATGAGAAAGAGAACTTCAGATGAGATGCACAGACTATTTGCCTACAAATGTACAACTTCACTTATGTAAGAAGTCCTGTTTAATTCAGTAAACTCAGGCTCCGACAGGATAAAACCTGATGGGTACAGGAGCATACCCTAGGATTACCCAGATACGGCAAAAAAACTGAGCATAAATCAGTGTAAATAGGACAGTGTGTGCAATCCAATGTGTGCTGGTTTCCATCTTCTTCAAGGAAACAGTAGCAGACCAGATGGAAGCAGAATATAAGCAGAGTTCATTCCACAGTCACTGTTCTAAAATGTCTATCATTTTAACAATCAACAATAAGATGCTTTCAGTTTTTTAGAGTATATTATATACCTGGAATATAATATACTTTTATGAGGGTTCTAGAAAGGGATGGAGGGTAAATTACAATCACAGAATGGGATTTTCAGCAGCATTTGGCTTACCAGGAAATTCAAAATAAATGCTTTCAAAACTGTTTGCCTTGATGCTGTATACAGTCAGCTTTCTCCAGCACAAATGCTTGAACAGAAGAAGTGCTTCACCAAATGTCATGGGATTTTATGTATGGCAGTGTTATGTTTCAAGATGGCTTAATTTAGAGAAAGCAGAAATGTTGACCACACATGGCTATCAGACTTCCCCTGGCACTTTTTCACAAGAACAGACTTGTTAATCACGATGTCTTGGCCAAGTTCCAGGTGAGTTCTCCTAAACTTTTAATTGCATAGGCAATCAACTTCATGCCCTTAATTGTTGTGCTGTGTTCTGTATTATTAAAGATAATTAAAAATTCTACCATTGGCATTTCATATTACGTGAAATGATCCATATTAATCATTCATATTTCAGTAAGATTTTGGTCAAACTCATACCTATATAATCATAGTGGGTCTAAAGAAAAATAGCTATGTACACGTGAAAATTCTGCAAGACGAAACCTCAAGGGCTTCACATGTTTTACTGGACCTGAAAAGTGTTGCTAAATATTTTAGAGTTAGAAAAAGCATTTTTGCACTGATTTCTCAACACTTAAAACACAGCTAACTCACTGGGAGAAGTGAAGCAGAACTGTCTCGAGATTAGCTGTAGATGCATGTGCCATCTTTGCTTATTTTATAACCTATTAAGAATACTGTAATAGTGTTGGTTACACTGCCACCTGAAATAAATAAAGCTCAAGCTATTAATCAATTATAAATGAAAAGTAATCTCTCAGCTATGCATTTTGACATGAATATGCATTATACGTGAATAAAACAGATCACAAAGAACATGAACAACATAAAACTGAATTCAATGCTAAACTGAATTTTTGCTCAGCTGTTAAGATCAACATAAACTTAATAACTTTAAGCTACAAGATTCTAAAAATCTGGGCACATAGCTGGAATGCTAACTGATCTCTAGTGGTGTTGATGAATCATAACTGCTAGCTGAAATTCCATTACAATAAACTGATTATTTTTCATTATTATAAGCCTTTTCCAAAAGTACTCACAATATGAGGAACAGTGCTTACGGTGGTGTGTTTTCCATTTTGTCTTGGTATTTTCCAGTTATTCACTAGCAGCTTTTCAAGTTTTGAACAGTAGATTATGAACTGCTTATAAATGAAGCAAGCTGAAAATAATAAGCTCACTTTCATTGAAAGAAGTTCATTCAAAGAAAGTAGGTGATAAACTGCTTTTGGCTAAGACACATACTGAAACTGTATAGATTATGAGTATTTGTAGTGCTGGTATAGAGAAGCGTTCCTTAAAGCTGTTAGGCAGTTTTACAAGAACCTAGCAGAAAATCTTGCAAAGGCTCAGGAACTCTTGGCACACAGTGTATTTTTGCTGGATGCAAATGAAGAGGAACTCTTACTAACTAAATAAGGATCCATCCTTCTATTCTGGAATTACATTCATTCAAAACACAGAAAAATTACAATCTCTAGCACTGCCATTTATTTATATAAATGTTAGTCTAAACCAGTATATAGCTTTCACAAAAGTGGCACTCTTAAATCCAGAAATTATGCTGGTTTGTTTTTTATTATCTACCACTATTGTCACAACCTGTGACAGCATGACACAGTTGCTAGTTTTTTAAACTACACATCTAGCAATGTGGATTTTACCTCAAGCTTCATCATATGGCTTCAGTAAACCCAGTCACCTTTCCACTCATCCATACTGCTCTACCTACGTTGCCTACTCTGAGCACCTAGCATGTAGGTTAAGTTTGAATAGCAGTTACTTTTTTTTTTTTAAATCATGTTTTCAAATATCCTATAATGCACCTGCACAACTACTAAAAACAAGAATTGACGATAATTAGCAAAATACTGAGCTGCATCAAGACCTACCCAGAGAGAGAGAGAGCCTATTTCGGTAACTTGGAATATATTTATTTTAAAGTTTAGGCTTATGCATGTTCGAAAACTAATTATTTCGATGGGGCCCACTGTTAATATATCAGAGAGAGAAAAAGGCAGGCCAGCAGTGTAGAATGAGAGAATGTAGATGAAGCTGCTATGCAAAGGAGGAGACCGAAATGTTGGAAAAAAGTCCACAGACTATATCAGGATGAAATATACAAGTAGGACAAGATGCATAAAAGGAAAGATGAGATAACCACATAGAGAAATTGCGTTTCCTGTAGGAAATGCAATTTCATCAACATTCATCTGTAGAAAATAATTTATAATAATCTAGTTTATAAGCAAGCTGATTCTCCAGAACCTGCTTTTATTAATAAAAATAAAGGGGGGGGGGGGGAGAATCAATGTATAAATCAGATCTGTTTAAAATGATCTAGTTTAACTTGCTACACTTTTTGCACTAGTTAAAAACAAAAATGGTAAAAGTATTAGAATAACACTTAAAATTAATATGACCATGTTTTTCTTTTCTTACATACACAGCACAAGAAGTAGCTACTATTTGTTTGTATCCCAGTATGTGGGTTTGCATAATTTCAGAAACAGCTGATACTGCAAAACTGAGAGTAGTTCTCTTCCACATCAGGTGTCATGACAGTGAAGTCAGGAAGTGACTTTCTGTAGTTATGCATTTTCATCATTGTCCAATGACATTATTAACAAAATGCCTAAGGATCGTAAAAACTGTATTCAGCAAATTTTTCTACCAGGTTACAATTATTATGAGGAAATATTTCATTGCTTCCTTCTCAGGCTTTTGAAATTCTGAGTCATTGGTATATGAGTTTCGCTTCCAATGGTTTTATTTGCATATAAATAAATTAAGTAAATTCTAAAATATCAAGTAATTGAAACTTCTTATACTGAATAAAAAAAAAATAAAGAACCAAACAAACTACATCTCCTCAGATTACCTGTCCCCATGAACAGAAAACACAACCCAAAGTTTGACATGAGCCCCTGAATGTGATTTTTACAAAGTCTGCATAATTAGTCACGTCTCAGCACTTTGCAGTTCCTCCAAAACATTTTTTTGATTTAACTTCTGTCAGGTTGGTATAATAGGTATAAGCCCCAACTCTTCTTCCTTCCCTTCTCCAAGGCCTATCAACACTCAGACAGGCTTGCCAGTGTTTCTGTCTATTCATTTCCTCCTCCTTATCCTGGTTCAAAGGCTTTCTTGAGATGCTTTGCCTCCTACCACATTTGCACTGCAATTTCATTTATGCTGCTTACACAACAGCAGCTGTATCATGACTGCAATGGGGTCTGGGTCACCTCTTGGCAGCACTTGGTCACAAGGCAAAAGTGTTCCACAGTGAGGTTCACTGCCACAAGTAGAAAGAAACAAACTCATGGCTGAGGACTTTGCTACCAGCAGAGCTCACTGCTCACAAACTAAGTCTAGTTTAGGAGACAACAGGGGACAACCAAGAGAAGGGAAGTAGCTGGCTTTAAAAGAGCAACCTGACTTTTTGCCTATAGCTGCCTCAAAGTTTGTAGTGTACAGCAATGTCCATGAATTCTCCTTCCTCATATGTTATCTATTTTGGAAATCCCTAGGGAAAAATAACCATACTACAGTCTTTACAAATTCCTCTGTAAAATATGGGAACACTTTATTGTGTCATGTTCATTTGTCTTTAAAGCAATCTACTATCTTCTGGTAACTTGCCACTGTTAATTTCATATCAATTCCTTTAAACACCTCTTGTCCCAATATGGATGTTGAATATAATGCAAGTTACATGCATACAAATGTATTTGGACAACATTTTTCAATTAACTTACAAAACATCTATGCTTTTAGAATCTGTCAGTATAATAACAAAAGCATATGTGATAAATACTGTGCAATGAACTCAGAAAATCTTTCTTGATTACATTAAGACTTTGTTGTCTGTTATAAGATGCATAACAAATTCAAATACTCTTATGCACTGACATTTAGAAATGACAACGTCAGCATGATTTTGGCATAAATTTATTTTAGGACCAGTCAAAATTTTCTTTGTATTTTTTTCTTTAGATCAGTCATTTGGCTTTACAGATTAGTTTTCAAAAGCTGAAGAAAAAAAAAAAACCTTTAAAATTTGCCTTACCAACATTAGACCCAGCTGTATCTTTAGATGAATGAATATAAGTGGAAATTATACTGATATAAATAAGAGAATATTTGGCTTCCAGGGCTTTTTCATGTTAACCCCTGTCAGCAGCTGGTTTCCAAAGTTATAGTGTAGAGAATACAGCATGTCCTGAATAGGGGCAGAAAAGCTGTTACAAATTGCTTTTTCTTATTTAGCAGTTTCCAACCGGTACACGTATCAAGAAAAAGGTTCAGGAACTCATTCTCACTGCTCTTTAAGTCAACTGAGAGATAATACTTGTCTGTTTAAGACTACCCTGGAATATAGGGATCTATTTCTTAGTAAGTAACACTGAATGTTAGAGCTTAAGTTCATAGAATTTACTAAGGTGAAGTTTTCTGATAGTAATAGGAATAAGCAAAGGCTATAACAAATAGAAGCTTTTTGAGTACTTTTGAGTACTATGTAAAACTGAGAGAAAACATCAACATCACCTTTTGATGCAAGAGTAATCTGTCAGAAGTTTTTAAAATCCAAGGGAGCATCCATTAATATGAATATGTGAAAAAAATCAGTATCTGGTATTTTTCACAGAAGAACAGATTGATATTATTTATGTAAAGCAGGACAGCCTTAGTCTTCACAAATGCCTCGGACACTATTGTCACAGAAGTAATGACAGAAACGTCATAGAAGTGATTAATGAAATAATAGCAGGTGTAGCTTGACATGTGTCTTGTCAAAGTGACAAGTTATTTCTGCTGTCATTCACTGAATTTTAACAAGGAAGATAATTTTCCAGTTACGGGCTTCAGATATAGACAAGATCTTTCAGCTTTTACTTTCTGTCATCTAACACTCCTTCCAAGAACCAGGACAATTTTAAGAAGGCTTTGAAAAAGGAATACAAGGAAGAATGTTAGATAAAAGAAAGGAGGAAAATTATGATGCACAAGAGAGAAAAATAAGGCAAAATAATGGAAACTAGGAGGAAAGAAAGTGCTGTTATTGTTCTGAACAACAGATTTTCTTTATAAGAAAACATTGTTAATATTACCACTGTACTTAATCCAGGTAATGGATTACATACATTACATACATACATACATTACATACGTTACATACACAATGTATCAAAGTATACAAAACTGGAGGGGATGCACAGGCTTGCCTGAACCTGTGCAACAGAAAAAAGAGAACAAAGGAATCTTAATTATTAGAAAACAGCTGGATCCTACATGGAAATAGTAAAAGAACACTTATCCCTGGAGCACTCTCAAAAAAAATTATGTGCTGTTTGGGAAAGATAGAAAACCAAAGGTATTGGTCACATTAGGAATACCAAGATAGTGAGGGAAAATTTTGTAAGACACTTCAGAACTAATCATTTCAGTTGTTAAAATGTTAAGGCTAAGCCAGGAACACACAAGGAATGAAAATAAAGGCTCCTGAAAGGCAGAAGGGAAAAGTAAAACTTGCCTAAAGTAAAACTTACTCAGATCTTGAAAGTACATTAAAGCAACTGTTTGAAGTTTTTCAGTTACATGATTAAGCAGGAGGGAAGGAAAACATACCTAAAGTGGCATTCATATTATGGATAACCTAATTTATGGTGCAAACCCCAAATAGTTATGAAGATATGAATCCTGCAATTATTACAGATGTGTGAAGCAAAAGCTCATGCAGAGGTACACTATATAATCCCTCCCAAACTGCTGATGGGACTGGAATATGAAAGTGAAGACTTGACAGCAAATACTTAATAGTCTAGTTATGAATCTGGTCAGGACAATAGAAAATACGTCAAGATTTGAGATAAGGTGAGAAAAACGGTGCGACAACTAACAGCCCGGATACCCAAGTGACTATCCATAATCTGCAAGGTTTTAGAGGGCAAACTTGAAGGAAAATTAAACAGACAGAAAAATAGTAAAAATGCTGTTTGAATTTATCAAAAGGAAATAATGTCAGGCTAACTTGGCAGCATTTTCTATTGTCATCATTGCTTTTTTTTAGGCAAGGGAGACTGATTTATCTGTATGATCTTTGGTAAGCTTTTGTTATGGTGCCACAAAAGAAATTATTAGTGAAGTTTCTCCAGCTTCACTAATAGTAGAAAGGAATAGTAAGGAATAGTAGAAAATCTGTGAAGAGGACAAGAAACTCAGTCATGGGGAAATGAAAAATGTAGCATTAAAGGACTGAGGATAGTTTAATAGGGAAGATCTCTCTGGATGACTGTTGGAACTGATGTCAGATATTTCATCCATAAACATACTAGAAACAGGAGTGTGCTGATTACTTAGTGCTCAGAAACATCATCAGTACTGGTGAGTTTAAGATCACTATATGGAGAGAACTGTGCAAACAATACAAATGCGGTTAAATTTAACAGCACAATATGCTGTTGAACATCAGTAATAAAAAATGTCTACTCTAAGATGTAAACTATCATTTAGAAATGATCAGGAAGAAAGACTTGCACATGCAGATGGCTATAAGCCATCAATACAATATATCCATTAAAAAAAGACAGATGCAGTTCTAGTTTTGGAAGAGTTTTTTCAGAACAGTCAGGAAATATCAATGCCAGTTTACAATGCCACTAGCAAATTTTCAATTGAGAATCTCATACAGATCTGGTCAAGAAGAGAGGCATAGAAACAGGTCCAAAGAAGGATGATCAAGGAGAATGGATAGTCTCTTTTACGAGAAGATTTTGGCTTATTTTGTTGAGCAAAATGATGGCTCAGCAGGAGCATAATCGCAGCATGTAAATGCATCAGGGAGATAAACACCAGATACGGAAAAACCTAAATTAGCTAAGGACAAAACTGGCACGGGAACAAATGGATATTAACTGGCTGTGAATAAATTTAGGCTGGAAATTAGAAGAAGGTTTCTGATCATTAAAGCAATCAAGATTTCCAATAGCCTTCCAACTGGAATAGTGGAGGGAAAAAACCTAATTACTTTAAAGATGAAACACAATCAAGTTATGAAAGATTTTCTATGACATGCTGCCTGTGAGAGCAGAAGACTGAACCTCAATAACCCAGCAACCCTTCGTGTCTTCTGAAATTTATCTGACTTTAGCAGAAACAACCTGACTCTTTTTCAGTAAGACCAAAATCCTCAACTTCAAGAAGTCAAAAGTCTTCCTATTATGGCTCTGGGGGTCTTGATTGTCTTCACAGCTTCAGTAACCTCCTGCTGAGACCCTTACAGGCCGTGGCAAAACACTCTAACTTCTCCTCCCATGGCCTAGTTTAGAACATCTTTTTGACTACTCATAGTGCTGAGCTTTACACTTCGAATACTCCCTCTGCCAGCTTCCTTGTGGAGTCTCCCACTCATCTGAATGGACAGTTTTGCTACACACAAAACCTTGATAATCAGAGGAAATATATTTTCCCCATACAACTAAAAATGGTTCCTGCTAGATATACTGAAGCTTTTCCCCATCCTGTATTCATATTCCTGCAACCAGACACTGAGAGTTTGAAATCACCAGCTGTGTCAACATTGTGTAACAATAAGCTTAAATTTAGTTTAATAGGAGCCAAAGTGTGTGTGCATGAGGATCTAAACTAGAATGCATCAGAACCAATAGGAATATTTTCCCTGACCTCAGCAGAGCCAGGATACAGATTTTTCCCCATATTACCACCAGCTCACTTTGCTCTCCTGCGCTCCAAAAATAAATGCAATAGTCATTATTTAGATCATATGCTCTTAAATAAGAGAACTCGGGCCTACAAGGATGCTGGGGAAGGACTCTTTGTTAGGGACTGTAGTGGCAGGACAAGGGGTAATGGCTTTAAACTTAAACAGGGGAAGTTTAGATTAGATACAAGGAACAAGTTCTTCACAGTGAGGGTGGTGAGGCACTGGAATTGGTTGCCCAAGGAAGTTGTGAATGCTGCAACCCTGGCAGTGTTCAAGGCCAGCCAGGTTGGACAGAGCATTGGGTGACATAGTTTAGTGTGTGGTGTCCCTGCTCATGGCAGGGGGGTTGGAACTAGATGATCTTAAGGTCCCGTCCAACTCTAACTATTCTATGATTCTATGAACTCGGTGCTCTGGTTTGCAGTCCTAGTGAGGAAAAACTACTGAACTCGCTTTGGACTGTTGTCTTTGAAGGGATCATAAAACCACATCTTATAGTCAGTCCCATGTCCCTTCTAGTAGACTGAGTCAGAAAGTTATTTCTGGGTTAATTCAGGCTTATAAAACTACTTCAGGATCTGCTTGCAGGGGTTCCTGTCCTATCTCGGATCATGATGGCTGTGATTTGCATCCCTCAATGTATCAGGCAGACAGAAGTCCATAAACACGCCATCAAAACTTGGTAACATCATTACAGCCTTGCACCTGTTGGTTGCTAGCAGTTGCTGCACTGCAGTTTACTGAGCATCACTCTGCTACTCATATTTCAGAATTTTAGGATTCATACAGCAAGGAGTTTCCAAATAGGTGAGATCACTGGATAATGGCCAGTCAAAGATATGCAAAAGCATATTGCTATATTTACTGAGCAAGAAAATAGGATGGTCTTTTGATGAGTTAAGTACTTTTTCTTGCCAGTACACAAAAAATGAATGCTTATTTCCAAAGGAAAAAGAAAAAATAAAAAAACACAAATACAAAAACACCCCCCCAAAAAAAACCCAAAACAAACAAACAAAAAAATCTCCAAAACAAAAAAACTTACACACACAAAACCACAAAACCCCACACCATGAAAATGTCCATTCAGGTTGTTGCATATATATTGTGTATTTGCTAAGCACCAACCAAAGTAATTTTATGTGAATTTACAAATTATAGTGTTTACTATTCCTTGCAAACACACTTGCTCAAGTTCCATCCAGTGTGTCATTTACAGAATTAGGGAGAAGGATTATGTTACTGAAGTGGCCAACCAAACATGATAGGCACAGACTAGAAAGACTACATCTATCAAGACAAAGTTTGTCAAATGGCTAAAATATATATACATAGTGTGCCCACGGGACAACTGAAGCTGGCTGAAGAATTGTAAATAGAAACACGGGAATAGTGAGGTTTTACTGACTTTTGTATAGGTGTATTCACAAGGAAATAGAATGCTTGGCTTACACTAACAAACCTGAAACGATCAACATTTTTCTTCAACTACGATGAGTTGAAGGCCTGCATGGTGCTTTTGAGGTACCACTGCTGACAAGCATTCTTTGATTTCTAATCTTTCTTGCTAAACCATCAGTTCTAAAAATTTAAATCCTACCTAGCATTTCAGGAAGCAAGAAAGTGGTTGCTTCAACTGCACGATCTTTTGGACAGTGACCAGCAAGGAGTGCAAACACATTTATACTCACATTACACTTAGCACTATTTTGTTGGGGTTTTGTTTGTTTGTTTTTTAAATTTAGAATAGTATTTTCACTGACATTTATATAACACATTCTGTTTATGTTTTATTTCGAAACCACTGAGATGGTGGCTGGACAATCATTCCTACTTCAACTAACAATTAAATACATACCTCTTAAAGAGCTTCTAGTACTAGAGAATACTCTAAGTATACTAGTCAGACACAATTATGCACCTATATTTTTTCATGGGGTTTTTTTGATTCTTTATAACTGATACTTCTTGAACAGCAATAGAATTACTGCTTGAGAGTTCATCTACACTTGTCATTTCTTTCTTCTCAATTCTATTGTTTTCATAAAGAACAAAATAAATATGTTACAAATATTAAATACATTCTGCTCTAACTTATATTTAGAGATTCTCACTAAATACAGAAGAAGCAGTTATTTAGTGTACTTGGTTACGATTTGTTTCTCTCCAGTTTTAGTTTTTGGCAGTCCATCAGAATTTGGGTTTGTGGGCAGTAAAATAATTCCTGAAATTTCTGACGTATGAGAAGCATAATTTCAAAACAGGAATTTCATTGCAGATTTCTGTCTCACTTCACCTTCTTATTAACACTTATTACTGGCAAAGGATCATACAGTGCAAGATTCATTTAAAAAGATGCTACTCTATGTTCAAAGAAGATTTTTTTATTTATTTTTTTCTCATCCATTTCCCCAGCAAAGACGAAATTCTCCCAAGTGTACATGTGCCAGGTCTAAGTCCTTCACTGGAACTGCAGAGGATCTTATCTGCTGGTTACAAATCTCTTACACTGGGACCAACCCCAAAAGCATTGTATTTTTATTTAAATGCAGGTTCTGTCCCACAGCTTTCTGGATCCAGATGCATAATGAAGTAACCTCCAGTGGTTATGGCAGTAGTACAGAGGGATCTGCAGTTAAGTTCCTGCTTTGCTCTTGCAACAGATTTTCTATATGAACTTGGACAAAGCACTTATTGTCTATGCAACTCTGTTCTCCATCAGCAAGACAGGGATAAAAGCACTTATATCCTCACAGGGTGTTATCCAGGTGTATCAAAACCTCAGAAGCACACGTTCGTGCAGTTATGGAGACCACTTGTGTGTAATTCCTAAGCAGATTTTTTATTTTTATAAAAATTAAAAGTCATGTTAGATTTGAATCCAGTCTTAGATTCATTTCTGTTTTAATCCAAGCTTTTTGCCAGATTTCACACAGAAATTGTAGTGTAACAACATGCTACATGATTCAGTACCCTTCACATAACTGAACCTGTAAGGGAGTTGGAGGTACATACAGATAATGGAATCCTGGATACAAGAGGGCTCTCTTCAAAACATGGAAACACAGCCAAGTAAATGTAACTCTTCCTTCTGGGATACTGCTGATAAGACATGGATAAAACAATGATTCTCATCAGAGAAGAGAAGCAGATGGCCACTACAGTAACAGAGAACCATAAATGGATAGGAAAACTAAAACTAACAAAGGAACTCTGAAGCACAGTCCAGTCAAGAACATCCTGCTCAATAACAGGACACAGAACTGGGCACAAATTTCACACCATGGAAGTGGGGGCAGGACAGCACAGTCAAACCTCTAGCCACAGGGGTGATGAGGAAGAAAATCTCATTCTCAGACAGGCTCAGTGTTTTAAGAGTGGAGCTGACTGAAGATGTATTTTGGAAGATAGTGCAGGAACACCCTATGATTTTATCCATTGGTTCTATGAAACTAGAAAACAATTTTAGCACCACAGTGTCCCAATCTAATCCCAGCTATGTCTAGCTAATCAATTGTAATGCAATTCGTTCAATGCATTATTTCATAACTGCTGTATACTCAAAATATATTAAAAAAGGTAATATAAGAGGCAATTAAATGGAGTAACACTGTGAGCCCAGTCTAAATTTCCACTGCACTGGGGTACACTAGCAAATTATACGGTCTTCAGGAACAAGCTTACAACATTGCTTACCTTGGTTAGGAAGTCTTGTTTACCTGTTGCTTACAGTGAAAGATTATATAGTTTCTCAATTTTTTACATGTAATGCAGAAAAATAACAATGTAGTGCACCTAACTTTTTTCTAAAACAAGATGATTTGGTTTTAGAGTGGCTTCTAAGACTAATAATACATAATATGATAAGAGGATAAGGAACAGACTGGTGTTGAGCAATGGCATGCAAAAAACCAGTTACAGTACCAATACATTTTCAAAGTGGCTTTTCAGGATACAAAACTGTGAAAAGGTATGAAGTTAAAGAGTTTATTCAAAACAGTAGAACCTGTTTGAATAATTCTGAGAGAAAGGCCATAAAATTGGTGTACTCTCAGAAACAACAGAGCACACCACTTGGAGCATGGGAGGGTTCCTAACACAGTTATTAGCGTGCATATCAACCTGAAATTTTGAAGAACTTCATGAGATAACATCTCAAAGACTGTTTGATATCTGATGAAAGAGTTAAAGGCATCAGAAAGAGGCATTTTCTAGACCATTAAGATAATTTAGTCTCCATAACTAAATTCAGACGAAACACTTTAGTAAATACTGGAATTTAAGAGTAACACCTTCATATTACCTGGAGCACACTGTTGGCCATGTGATTCTTAGTGTGTTATAGTGTCAAAAAGCAACTATGACAGTGGGCCAGCCAGTTAAGATAGCTGAGACACACAGTTTCTGCCATTGCAGCCCTTCTACAGGAGAAGGAATAAGCCAAAGGTGTACTAAGTGTCACTATGGTCACCAACTGCTTTAACATTATATCTCTACAGAAAGAGACTGCAACTTGATAACTGATACAAATCTCAGCCTGCCCCATGGGTAGAGGAAGATACATACATTCAGTTCCACCCTCATTTCTTAAGCTATGCTAGGAAAGACAGTTTCAACAAAACCTGCTAGTTAAGGCTATAGCTTTTGCTTTTAGTTCCCAGTTTTGAATGCAGTGCTATTATTAGACAACACAAGCTGTAGGCTACTTACTGCTTCTAGAATCCCAGACCAGGTCTCCAGAGAAGATCATCAACTGCTCAAAAAAGTTAATAAGGAAGGATAAGATACTTGGATCTCAATTTGTTTCCTAAACAATTCTTGTTTAGGAAGGAGAGGGAGTCCGGAGTCCTATTCCCTCTCTACGCTGCACCACCTTTAAAGCTGCTGCTACTACTAATGATCATACCATACATTATCTGTAGCAGATCCTAGAGATGGAAATAGAATAAAATCAGATCTTAAGTTGAATGGAACAGATCAGTATTAGAACCATAGAATAATTAGTGTTGGAAAGGACCTTACGGTCATCTAGTTCCAAAACCCCTGTCCAATCTGGCTCTGAACACTGCCAGGGATGGAGCATTTACGACTTCTTTGGGCAATCTGTTCCAGTGCCTCACCACCCTCACAGTTAAGAACTCCTTCCTTACATCTAACCTGAACTTCTGCTGTTTCAGTTTAAACCCATTACCTTTTGTCCTATCACTACAGTCGCTGATGAAGAGTCCCTCTCCAGCATCCTTGCAGGGCCCCTTCAGATACTGGCAGGCTGCTCTGAGGTCTCAAAGCAGCTTCTCTTCTCCAGGCTGAACAGCCCCAACTTTCTCAGCCTGTCTTAAGGGAGGTGCTCCAGTCCTCTTATCATCCTCGTGGCCCTCCTCTAGACTTGCTCCAACAGCTCCATGCCCTTTTTATGTTGAGGACACCAGAACTGTGCACAATACTCCAAGTGAGGTCTCACAAGAGCAGAGCAGAGGGGCAGGATCACCATTTCTTTTGATGCAGCCCAGGATACAGTTGGCTTTCTGGGCTGCAAGCGCACACTGAAGCCAGCTCATATTCAGTTTCTCATCAACCAACACCCCCAAGTCCGTCTCCGCAGGGCTGCTCTGAATCTCTTCTCCGCCCAACCTTTAGCTGTGCCTGGGATTGCAGGTGCTGAGCTATACCCCATCTGACATTTGCAAGGACCCTTTTAGTTCAAAAGATGATACAGATGTAATTACAAGAGAACCTGGTGCAAGATAGTAGAAATAACAGCTATATGCCATAATGTCATGGACTGATATTGAGAAGCTATTTGGCAATAAAAGAAAAATTCCTTTTCCACCAAATGCTGAAATACAGAACATGCTTTAAAAAAGTCCTGAAACCATTAAACTCAATCATTAAGATAAAGCTACAGAGCAGTTTTTTCAGAAATAAGAAAGAACAGAGGGCACTGCTGCTGGCTAGGTATTTGTTAATTTTTCATGTGAATTTATTGCATATGTAAGTGATTGAATTAGTAGCACTGACAGGAACACAGGCACAGTAAAAGCTTCCGGATACTGACACAGCACTGCTCAACCTGTACAGTCCTGACCATTAGCAATACTGCTATTGAAGCCCTGAGCCCTTCTGTCAAGCAGAGTCTGCAGAGCACACTGGAACTGGACTGAGCGAGGTGTCCGTAACGAAGACTAGGATGAGACCACACCACTTTTTTAGATTAATGACCTCATTTGGACTCTGATGCCAGGCTCCAGGGAGGAAAGTCCAGTGCAAGCTAATATCATGCTACCGAAATACTGCAAGGTAAGTTTGGGGGGAAAATGTTAAGAGGATTTTGTGGTAAAGAGACTAAATGCAAAAGGGGATCAGAAACAGCTTTCAGGAGAGATGATAAGGTACAGAAATCAGAATCATTTCCCACCTTGGAGAAAAGAGGATTGTTTTCAGACACTCAGAGGCTGAGCAGTGAAATCTGGATCTTCTATCACAGAGCAATATATTGCTTCTGAACAGGGAGGCTTTGATAGCAAATTAGGGGACTGCAGATTGTATATCTCATAATTTAAGCATGCAAGTCTATTGCCAGACACTACTATCTAAAAGGAATATAGGTAACACGGCTGCTATGAAGTCCTTAGGGAAGCACGTAACCTTTTGGGAACCCTTTCCTCATTCTCTGCAACATACTAACCTTTTGACCACATCAGTGCTTGGACCTATGTAAAGAAATTATGCACATAGACTGTAATAGTTGGGGAGTGGTAGAAACAAAACTGTGCAAAACATTAAGGATTCAGGATGTTGTGTGAATTCTGTATGAAAATCTCATATCCAAGAATAGATACAGATCTTAAAAAAACCCCTAAGTATTTCGATGCATTATGAATGTGCAGATGAGCAGCCACAGGGAAACATTTCATTGCTGTCTTATGAACTAAATTCCCACAGTGTCTGCTTTTGACAACTTAGAAGAACATAATATGAGCTTTTGCTAAGAGTAACACTGCTGGATTTAATGGTGCTGCTAATGGAGTAAGATTTTTCTTGGAGTAAGGGTGCCATAAAGCAGCCCCCAGTCACCACTTCCTGTTTACTTCTTGTGGTTTATTCTCTAGAGTAAACACATATTTCTCTCACTTGAAACTTCTGCTTGTTACCAAAAAAATCATTGCTTAATATTTTCCTTTTTACACCATTCATCCTCATAGAAGAATTCTTTTTAAGTCAAACATCATACGTGTAGAAGAGTGAAAGAATTATAGTTCTCTTATTAGATTCACTTAACATACTCTTTTTCAATAGGTCTAGACAGTCCCTTCTAAAATTTCATTTAGATATCATTTGTTATTCATTTGAACAATTTTAGTCACTTAGTGAAGTTACTTCAATATTTTCCTGTTTATTGCAAGTTACTGCACTGCTGCAAGCAAGGTATTTCATTTGATGAATTTCCACATGGCTGATCCCAAAAGAGAGAGGACAAAACGCGAAAGAGGCCCAAATTAAATTCTAATCAAATTTCACAGTGACTGTAGGGGAAATGAGGAAATATTAGTTACTCTAGAACCTAAGTCTCACGATTACATGAAAAATGAAGCTGATCATCCAGAAATTTTAAGTAGTTTAAGTTTTCACCTATATATGATGGTTTTGTGAGAATCCGCAAAACCAGGCAGAAGCTCACACTGAATGATGGCATTGTACCAATGACAAGATTCACAATCTAGGATTGACATATACATTGTAAACAAACATACGCTGATGTGCACAAATAATAGTAAAATTAGTAAATGTTTTTAACATTTGGACCACACTTAAAGTTACAGAAAAGTATTCTAATATATTGACAGATTTTGAGGCTAGAAGGATCCATTTATTATTATCTCATATGAATTGTAATGTAATAACAGCTAGTGAACTTCACACATTTGACACACTTATTTCGTCTTCAAGATCATAGTTTGAATGAGAACAGCATATACTCTGGAAAAGCATCTAGTTTAAGTTTAAAGACTTAAAGCAATGGGAAATCTACTATCACTTGCACAAGGTATTCCAGTAGTGATTCTCCAGACTGTTTAAAGTATTCTTAGTGAGTATTAGCAATATAGCATTTCTTTCATGCACACAAAAAATAGATTAGAAGATATCTTACAAGAATCTAATAAAGCAGACAGTATTTTTAGAATTCTCAGGTAAGCTAAATTATAAGAAACCTTATAGGCACGGAGAGCACACCCAGCTCAGGACCTGTGTAAATAAGGATATGAAAGAATCAGTTAAAAGTCTCTATCTTCTTGTTCCAAACACAGCATTTCAGTTCAATTCCAGTGGACAAAAGTGGCAGTTGGAGGAGTTACAGGAATAACCCTCAAGGCAGTGGCAGCCTCTTGCTATATATGGCACAAAATGATCTTACAGTGTAGAAGTTTCCATTACCTTTGGAGGAACCAGGATTTCACCTCTAGTCTTGTGGGAGGGAACTGTGATCAACTTTTAGAAAACAGCTGGGTCAAGAAACAGTAAGGCTGCTTTGTAGAGTGACCTTAAAATCTATTTTCATGTTTATGCCAGGAATGTGTATTCTTGTATATTATAGTAAGCAAAATATAGTCTACCTACTCTAAGGTAGTTTAATCATACACCTATTTTAGAATTTTCTCAGAAAGTTCCTGGCAATAAGAGTTTTTACAGTCCAATTAACAGAATAGGGAATGACAGTCTCTAAGCCTGAAAACAATTCCCACTAAGAGTAATCTGGACAAGGCTACAGATAAGTAACTCCTCTCTTTCTTATACATGGAAAGGTTATTTAACTAATTGCATAAAAATGGAAGAACCATTTTTACCCACATAGCAAAAGACAAAGGAGTTTGAACCTGTCAGTAAAAGAAATAGGTTAGCGAGTGTCTTTATTTGGGAAGAAGAATAATCAATATTTAAAGACACTAAACAGACTCCAGCTGGAGACAATCCTCTCATCAAGAGAATGCTAGAAGCCAAGAAAAGATCAGAGGAAAGCTGAAAGGGGAAATTGCATTGGGCTGGTAAAGCAAGGTGTTGGAATAGCACAGGTCAGAATAGCAAATGTGTTTACTCTACTACTAACCTTTCCAGTGGAAAGGAAAAATACTACATGCAATACCACCCACCCCCAAAGCTTACCATTTGTGATAACCAAGCCAATAATACCAGCTCTTAACAATACTACTGTTTTATGCTTTCTAATTACATTCACTGGATTCATTTCTGTCCTATTAACTCCATGAAGACACTAATTTCTTGTATTAATTCCCTTCTTCCCATCTGTTAACATAAATAGTAGTAATTTCTATGTAACTAATACCAAAATGAAGTGCACTGATTTAGAAATGCACTGTGTATAAGTAGAGGGAAATGGGGTGACCTTGCCTGCAAAATACATTACTACATGTTTGAACATTTACCTGAGCTTGTCAGGGAATATTAAATTCATCGAAGCTTATATATTTTGGACAGTATGACATTTAAATTCTTTCACAAAAATTATTCAATATCATTAATTCAAACCAAAATACATCTACCCTATATGCTTTTAATGCTGGGTTAGAATTGAAGGCATGTTTTCACTCTCCCTTCATGACAATACAAAGGCAAAAAATCCCCCTAGGGACTCAGTAGTTGAATCAACTTGTTTATGAAGTAAAGCCTACTTGTTTTGTTTACAATAGTCTCAGCAGACCTCAGGTAATGTAATGATTCTCTACCTGGCTGCTGACAGCCTTACTTACCAAGCTCCTTCTCTTGAATTTCTAATAGTTTGACCAGTATTTCTTTTTCTCCTGAGCACTTTAATTGTATTTATCCAGCAGGAAAAGTTGATACTTAATAATTCACTGACAAGATTATGTGCCTGTACCTTTCCCTTGCAGCTGTATTTACTCAAAAAAAAGCTATTCAAATAGGCCTTAATCAAGACACATCATTCTACCACAGTGTGTGCGTGCAAATCTACTTGAATCCCTTCAGCTGGGAACACCAGCAGCGAAGCCCCAGACTAGCAGGACAGTTGACTAGCATGGCAAACCGAGTTCATTTGTAGCTTCAATGTCACATTTAGCTGATTTAAAAGTCACCTGGGCTCCCCCTAAGTACTCAGCAAAAGAGAATTTGTTTCATCTGTGCCTGTCAAATCAGTTTGGAGTCATGTTTGGCAGTACAGCTCTTCCTAATCTAATGTTCTATTGAACAAACAGTGCAGGTTTAAGTCTTTGTCCTGCACTGTAACTGATTGCAGCTGGGGACTGTAACAGTAGGTCACGGTGAGCAGTTTCCTGGCAGCAGGGGCATATAGAGAACAGTGTCAGTTGTTATCTGGAAATTCCTGGGGAGAGACATCTTTCTTTTTTAAAGCTTACTTTATTACAATTAGGGGTTAAATTACAGTTGAAACTATTGGAAATCAAATTACTAAAAGTTAAAATAATTAAAAGCTTTATCTACAGAGTGCTACAGTTTTGCTTAACTGAAACCTATCTCCTGAATATGATCTATCAGTATTATTTAAATAATATTTTGACAATCCAACATACAGGGCTTTGAGCAAGCTGGTCTAGTGAAAGGTAGCCCTGCCCATGGCAGGGGGGCTGGAACTAGAAGAGCTTTCAGGTTTCTTCCCACCCAAACCATTCTAGGACCCTGATACTGAAGAGTTTTCACAGAAACTAAATGTGATACATTAATAACACAAATATGATTTGAGGTACTTGCGATTCCCTTGTATGTCAGACTTGTGGCATTTTGCCACGCTACCCCATGTAGCTCAATTAAAGCTAACTTTATATGAGTGCACACAAGTCAACGAGCTGCAGTTGTACTTTTGAAAAAGGAGATAATTTTACTGAGTAGTGGTTGGTACACATTTTTTTTAATACTTCTACTCCTCTCTCACTCCATTACCTCCCACAAAAAATAGCATTTAAAATGCTTTCTACATGAAGAGCAACTATGAGCTGAAGTTAATTCAGTGCCTAAGACTTACCAATACATCAAACTGTGACAATATAGTGGAAATAAACAACAAACTGCTCCAAGAGAATAGCTTGAATGTCCTACCATGAGACACAATCTTTTATCCTTTGACTTTAAACTGTGGATCCTAAGCACTAAAATAAATGTATACATATATATATATATATGTTCACAATGGGCAGACGCCAGAAGTAAGACAACCATTTTTAAACCCATGTAAACACTTAATAGTAAACTCCTTTTGCCAACACGCTGTTGTGGGAACTTTCTGGTAATCAGAATTAATCTGCATATCCGAGTCCGTGACAATGAGTGGGCAAGGCCACAACTACTGCAGTTCACGCTGCAGAGGCTGTAACATTCCATAACTTCTTAAAATAAAGCTTTGTAATTTTTATCAGTACAGCAACCTGAAGTGCAAGCATCTTAAAACATTTCTTGCTTTATCTAAAACAAGAAATGTATTTAAAAAGAAAATTTTTCTGTAAAACTAGTATTTATGGCCCAATTATTGCAGAAGATAATGGGACCCTTGTGGGAAATAAAGCTATTTGTGTAAGAATTATGAGGAACATTTTCCAAAGAATGTATTTTTGACCATATCCATATTTACTTGAAAAAGATGGTTTTAACTATGTGACTACTACTTTCAGATGGTAGATTTAAGAATGAACTATACAAATCAACCAAACTCTGATTCTGCATGGGTTTTAGATCATTTGTATATGCAAGAAATAAAAGAATGGCATTTTTCTGAATAGGCAACTTGTATAACTAGTTCTTAAGCCAGAGAAATTCAGGATTAGACAGAATCATTTGGAAGGTCACAGAAAGAGACTGCAAAAAAATTACATTTTGACTTCCTACCAGACTTAAAATGAAAAAAATATTTTGTGATATTGTAAAAATTGGTAGAATTGTGACCTTTGCATAGTAAGAGCACTCTTGTCCCAGAAACTCAGTATCTGTGTCTTCATTAAAATAAACCATAAATGTGTTTTGGCAAAGCAAGATTTTCTTTATATATGTGTTTGTATACATATACACATAAGCAGAAAAATTAAATTAAAGGATATATATTGCATTAATGCAAAGCTGCCTGTAAACACCAGCATATCCTCTCCAAAGGAATTACAAAAATTCTTGCTCTGTGTATATGGACTTTAATATTTTCTTATTAACCCCTCTGTCTTGAATACGAACCTTAGTGCCATGCTGGAAATCATCCCATACAGACCTCAGAGTTAGCAAATCAACAATAAACATTTCACTCCAATATTTTTTGGTACGTTTTCGGCCCTGCAAGTACCAGAGATCTTTTACTAGGATTCCAAGGTATTTGAAAAGTGACAGCACTCTGGAAGATACTGCTGGACACATGGCTCACTGTGCCTATAAATACAGTCCTCTATTTTCTGAGGTTCTCTGTGCCTCGTTTTCCCTCTTTATATAAAAATGCTTCAAGGACAATACCAGTCTACCTTATAGACTGGTTAAATTCACTATCAAGTTCTAGATCACTGGATTAAATAAAACTGAAACAGGGAAATGGTACTGGAATAAGCATTGGCAAATAAGGTGTTCTAAACTAAGGTGTAAAACACACTAGCTTCCCAAAATGCATGCAGGGGGGAAAGGGGCTATCTTCTTCTCCTATGCAAAACACAGATTTTTTTTTTTATGCATTTGTAATTAAGGTTAAAGTGAGACTCCACATAGCTGCAAATTAAATTTCTATCCCCTTTTCCCATTTTCATCAGTTTTATGTCATCATTTACAGTGCATTTCTGGCCTATGATGAAGCCTTTCATCTGAGAATTAGCTTTCTCAGCTCCATTCCCTGTCTTCCAAACCTACACAAAATGCAGAAATTACCTAACTAATTCACTGTTCTAACCACATCTTTTTCTTCTTAGGAGTCTTTCTATCATGACACATTTAACTGCTCCACTTAATGGATACATATGAAAATATGATCAAGACAAAGCCCTAAATTACCTGGTCAGTGTAAAAATATCGCTCAGAAAACCTTTCAGACCTGCCATCACGCATTTGTCCATCACCGTCCCATTGTAAATATATGCTCCCTTTAGCATTGCATTTAAATACCATGGCATTTTAATGTACAGTGAAGTTTCAGACTGCTTCATACCAGGTTTTCATTTTATGTAATGTGGATCTTGAAACACTAGGAACTGTTGACTATTATAAGATAGCAAGTTACTTATTTTTGAGGCGTAAGACAGGAAATACTACATCATGCACCATTAAAAATTATTCTGTACATCCATAGCCTAAGTCCAAGAAGAACATATATACGTACACTAAAACCCCCAGGGTTGTGTGAGAAAGCAGCTCAACCTGTTAAGAAATAGCTCACATCAGCACTTCCTGCAGTATGACCTAGCTACTTCATCTTACTGAGCTTCAGTGTGTTTTGCTGGCTGGCAGAAGAGAGCAAAGAGATACTGAGACAGAAAAGCAAAAAGAAAGTTGGGGTGAGACATTAGCTTGAGAAAGCTGCAAAGGGAATCTCTTTATCTAGCTCCCTATTTCTCGCAGACTTGCAGGCACACACCAGTGAACTGCGAAAGCTTGCTCATTTTCCACACATACATGCAGGAAAAATTTACTTGCATCTCAGTCATATGCAGGCAAAGAAGTACAAGTATAACAGTGGTCAAAGAGTTCTGCCTTAAAACACTAATTGGAGTAACAGGTTAATAGCAGAAGTGGGAGCCCAGGTCTGTTTAGAGATTTGAATGCAATCACCCAACCACATAGAGGTTGCAGCAGCGACAAGTGTTGTACCTACCGTCTTCCTTACATGCATGGCTTTATCAGTATAGTATCTTTAGCAATTTTGACTTATTTCTAAATGTAATTGGAAATTGGGGCAATAGTTTTATCTTCATCTTGTAAATAGTAAAATGTAAAGAAATAAATCACTTTTCAATTGTCCGAGGCAAACTGGAAGTTAAAGCAAAATTTGTGTCTAAATTCGCTTCCCATGTGCCTTTGAAATCCCTGTGAGAGCAAATTTAGGCTGTCCCCTTCACTGAGTTAGTTAAGACAAAAGCCTAATGCTAGGCTGTATGAACAGCCATTCACTGACTCCCACGCAATCCCACTCAATAATGCCACCTTTTTACTTCATTTTGTTCCTTCCCTCTTCCACGAGTCAGTGCCTGAAGGAAGCATGGCATTTTGCAGTTCCAGTAAGCCCATGCCATACCTGAGGCTGATCTACAGAAAACTCCTCCTTCTGCAGTACCCCAAGAAGCAACAATTTGTTTGACACAAATTCATGCTTTTACAGCACAACTGGAACACAAGCCAATTTGCAGATGGCAATTTTAAACAAATGGAAAAGTTACATTTTCTATTGCAAATCTTAACATTGTACCAGAAATCTTTATGACATATGTTGCCTGTCTGTTTTAAAACTGGCTCACACACACAAAAAGGAGTCATGGAGAATCATAGAATGGTTTGAGTTGGAAAGGACCTTAAGATCATCTAGTTCCAACCCCCCCTGCCATGGGCAGAGACACCTGACTCTAAACCTGACATGTCACCCAAGGCTTTGTCCAACTGGCCTTGAACACTGCCAGGGATGGAGCATTTACCACTTCTTTGGGCAACCCATTCCAGTGCCTCACCACCCTCACAGTAAAGAACTGCTTCCTTATATTTAATCTGAACTTCCCCTGTATAAATTTAAACCCAATACCCCTTGTCCTATCGCTACAATCCCTGATAAAGAGTCTCTGTCCAGCATACTTGTAGGCCCCCTTCAGATACTGGAAGGCTGTTATGAGGTCTCCATGCAGCCTTCTCTTCACCAGGCTGAACAGCCCCAATTTTCTTAGCCTGTCTTCATATGGGAGGTGTAGCGTAACATACAGCTTTTCTCCACCTCTCACATCTAGGAAACAGTAATATTACGGTAGCCCCAAAGAGCTTTCAAATTTCATTTTTCAAAATACAGCTTCTTTTAAAAATAATCACTTATACATTGCTAACAGCCTATAGGCAGCTACCCCGAGCACGAAGTCTGAGAAATTAAGCTAAATGCAGTAATGCAGGTTATGCTAATGCAGTAAATGCAGGTTATGCTAATGCTAGTAAAAGGTCAGGGAAAGCCCCTGGGCACTGGACCGCAATCATCTCTACTGTTAAGCTGCCATTGTGGTCCCTGACATGCTTTGGGCCCATATTAACTTGCAATTTTCCAAACAATTCCCAGGCATGATTCAGGAAGTGGCAGAGGACATTAACCACCAGTGGCAGTCTGGTTGCAGAGTACCTTCACAGGGGTAAGAGTTTGGTAGTATGGATGTCAGTTCTTCTATGCCAGTTAGGTTCAACAATGAGGTATGGTTTTAGGTACATTTTACTTCTTAGGACAGATGTAACCACAGGAACTAAGGAACCCTCAATGAAAGGAGTCACTTTTGGCTACAAATACTGACGCCTCTCTCCTACTTCAAATACTTCTGCTCTCAGCAGAGATGCAGGCTTCCGATGCTGGTTCTGTATGGACTGATTCCAGCAATGTGGCACATATAGCTTTTAACTGTGAAAGAGACCACTATGATCATTGAGTCTGATTTCCAGTAATGCAGACCAAAGAATATGACTGGTTCCTCAGCCAGGTTCAAGAGACTGTGTTCAGAATACATCTTTTAGAAAACCAAGCAGTCTTGACACAAAGAGGAGACAAAGCTACTGCATTCCTTTGTGCATTCACTTAACCAGTATACAGCAGCACACTTCAAACGCACGTTTGGTGAATTTTCAGCACTCTTACTTGCTTTGCTTATTAGTTTTTCCTAATTGTATAACCCAGCACTAACTACATGACTTAGGAAGAAACTTTTGATTGCCAAGAGGTAGAGAAGGTATTTTGCTTTTAAATCTCCAAGCTGAAAATGCATTAACAGAAATTGTAGCTTGCCCATTATGCAAAAATATGCAGAATTATCTGAAAATGAAGTCAGCGAAGGGCAGGTAGACTGTGCTGATGCCTCTGGGTGATATGTACGTTTTCCTGTCTTAGCCGTTCTCAGCAGTTTCTTTTGTCAAAAAAAATAGATTATGCTTTCTGAAAAAAGTCGCAGGCAATCTAATGCTTGTTGCAGATTTGCAGCTAAGAATTTGTTAATTAATCTTTTCTTCAGACCAGGATACAGTAAGGGTTTATTTCCTACATAATTCTCATCTGAAAAACACTGACATTAAGTGAACAGTGGAGATTTAAGACAATGAATGTTTACAAAAAACTGTATCTGTAGTAGACTATGTTTATAAAGAGTGTCTGTGTGTTTCCAAATACCTGCATAAATTATACCAGTTAGTTAAAGACACTTCTTACTAGTCCAGTCAGCTTATCCTTTCTGTGCCCAAGTCCTGTTATGGACAAACATTTTGAGATTACTGTCTTGCAAGAATGAATCTCATTCTCAATGAAGAGATAATCCTCAAATCAACCCAGTCTTCTAAAAACAAACAGATAAACAATAAAACAAACAGCTGTCCAAGGGGTCCAATCTAATTTAACATGGTAGGGAACATCACCACTCTCAAACCTATTCCTGCCAAACTCTCTTCCTTGCTGATGGAAGTGTTTGGGTTCTTTCAGTGCCAGCAGCATGAAATAATATAACTACTCTAGCATAGAGCACGACATCAGATCTGTCATTGCAAGCCAGAAAATCCATCACACTGAGACTCTGTTCCCTCAGTCATTTACTAGAGATCATTGAGCTGCTTATTTAATATTTATGCAACCTCTTCATGATACTGTACTAGACCATGTATAAGAGACAACTTACCTCCTAAGAGGCTAACAAAAAGTCCTAAATGCAAAAAGGAACACTTGTACCTACCTTGGTCAAAAGACCAACTTGAGAATACAGCTGCTTTGAGAGTCTCACAAGTGATATTTTTGAAAGCCTGCAAGAATGCAAGGCTCTGCCACCCTTGTTACTGTTTAGACTGGCACATAGTGCTTCAGATCTTAGGATTCAGAATCAGTTATATGCTTGAGGTCCTGAGGAGTGAGAGTCCAGTACTAGCAAACAAGCAGTTGTGTAGTCCTAGAACTAGAGCAATCTTTGCGCACCAAAGAGGAATTGGTGTGGTTCACTAAGGGAGCAGTGCTGTGCAGCAGCAGTATGGGCACATACAGAATGTCTGAAACAGATGCATGCTACAAGCTAAGCTCAGGATTTTTCCTTTTATCAAAAGTACGTACACCAGTTCAGATGCACTGTTTTAAATAGGACAATTAAAAACAAAGTTCTTTCCCCGTGTGTTCTCCCAATCCCCTGGAGGAAGGTTGTCTAGATATATCCAAACATAATCACCTAACTGTGGTTTCTCAATTACAGTTTCCTCTTCAGCACAATTCACTGGCAGATTTCTAAATTGGAAGCCCAGTACAGACCCAGTTGCCTTCCAAATTGGTCTGTTTTGCACAGCAATAAAAAATCTCAGATGCAGTGTTGTTAATCAACCTACCCCTTACACAACTACTTCCACTGTGAGCTCCACTCATGCTGTAGGAGTGGATCAAAATTTCTGTTATTTGATCATTTTTTTTTTTAATCAGAACTCACTTTGGAGAAAGCAAAATAGAAAGATAAAAGAAAGAAAATTCACTTTGATCAGAACTTATTTTGCATAATCTTGATTATAGGACTTCATCGGTATTTGCAGTGGTACCTGACTTACACCTTACCATCTTAAGGAACTCATAAAATAAAATCAGCATAAAATTAAAATCCCTGTAACTCTTGAAATTTTAACAGTATTTGGGATATAGGTAAAATTTAGCTTAACGCTGTCTCCCATAGAGTTATTAAATTGATTACTTGTTGAAACTGTCATGTTCTGTCTGTTTAATTGGATAGTGACTGCAGTCATATTATTGCCTTCTAAGTATGTACAAGCACCTAACCATGTTTATATGAAGAACTCCATATACCTTGCTGGTTAAATGGGAATATTATTTTTTGAATGTGCAGCAAAGGGTGGCGAGTTGCTTCATGAGTGCTAATCACAGAGGAATGAGCAAAGCAGAAGGTGAATTAATGATAACTCTGGTATCTGTCCACTGAATCATTGCTGCTAATAACACAAGTTGAGAACTAATGCTTTAGTAGCACAAGGTCCCCTCCTGACTTGCTCTGCAGTTGACATCTATGCTTCATCTTTTTCTTTCCTTGGGCTCATTGGATTAAAGTCATAGGGAACAGAGAGGAATGCATTGAGGATAGCCATCAATAGAGCTCTCCCCTCTACACACTGTGCCCATATGTATTGCACAACATAACAGGTTTTCAGGTCACATGCCAGGGAGGAAAAGGAAAACAGTTTTTGCTTCCTAATCTAGCAGAATTCATACAAAAGAGAGAGGTAAAGTACAGTGACCTCAGACCTCAGTCCAGGTCCTTATAGGTCATATTTAAATCTGAAATCAGTCAAAATTCTCTACAACTCCATTGATTGATGCAGCTTGTTGTTAACATCAAGAATAGATTATAAACATTTCTTTGTTGTCATGTCCCAGCCTCTGGAGACCCTGGGTGTAACCCAGGACAGCCCTTTATTTACCAATGTTTATAATGAAGTTAAGCACAATCTAAGAGCAGTATCACTGAATGGTCTCACAGAGGAGTTATTAGATGCTCACTTTGTATAACTCACTATAAACTTGATTTGCATCAATTTAATATCTGACACATAAAGGAACCCTTTCCAGAGGGTTCCGAATTGTCTCTCCCAGAGAAACTGGGAGAGGTAGAATTTTACTTACAACATCCATATAAATACTCTTTTCCTCATATATATATACACACTCTTTTTTTTTTTAGGGAAAAGTTTCTCCTCCTACTGCAGACGTAGGTAGATTTAAAAGAAGAAAAGGTTCAGTTGACAGCATCTCAACTTACGTTTTCCCCCAGTGACCTTATCTTACTTCACAGAAGTCTGAATCCTGTGAGAGAAAACTGAAAATCTAGAAGATCAGTCTTCAAGCACTAATGTAAATGATTGGTTCTGACACTAGTAAAGGCATGTTGTTTTCCCTCCAGGTTGCCTGCTTATCACATAGGCAAGCAAGATTAAAGACGTAAAACTGCTCTTCATGTGGAGAGGTGATAACCTGCCTTCTCAGAGTGGTGTGATTATCTCAGAACCTATAATAATGTACCAGGGAGATTCAAAAAATCTCCCAACAGATACTTCGCCAAATATCTGACAGTACATTAGATGGGTATCTCTCATTCATAAAGTAGTATACAACCCCAGAGAAATTTCAGGTCTCAGTTCTATGAAGTACTTCACAGTACCTGGCAATTAAGAGTATCAACAGTACCATACTGGCCTCATGTTAATTGTGGTACCACAGACGTACTTTGATTTCAAATAACGGAAACTAAACCAAGGGCGGGAAACAAACCATTTCAATGACTGATATAATTTCTGACATTCCCTTAGAACATTCTACTTAAGTTAAGAAGCTGACTGGGTGAAGAGCAGAGGGGAAAAAATGGGGAGAAAGAAAAAAAAGTGTGAACTCCTGATTCGTTTTTCATCCGAGCAATTCGAACCAGCAGTACTTTGCTGCAGGGAAGCCTTGTGTTTATAAAATTATAATCATTTCTCAAATCCTAAATCTTCAGATAAGGAGTGAAAAGATAGATAAATGTGAATATTTTTATTATATTTTACTAACAAATTCCAAGGAATGGTGCCTTACTAATTTGCAGGACTATGCTTTAATCAACACATCATTAAGACATATTTGCTTTAAACCCTCCAGCATACACTAAAGAAATGTGCTTGTAATCTCTTTACCTGCTACATACTTATTTTGAACAATATCAAAGTATTGACTTCAAATCAAGCATATAACAACGACACACATCCGCACTATCAAGTGGTGTACTAAATTCTGCTGTTTTAACAAGTTACGCTCTGAGAAAAGGAACCACTGAGAAGTAAACAATTTACAAGGCCACTTTGTATGGCCCCAGGATTCAGTATCTTTTATGTAAAATGAGAAAAGTTACATTCTGGAAAAAAAAAAAAAAGAAAAAATTCCGGTCCTTATCTCCACTTAGTTTTCTTCCTAGCAATTGTCTCCCAGAAGAAATACTGCTGAGCAAATACATAGCCAGATTCTTAAGGTGTTTTGCATGGTATGTTTGGGAACCTCCCACAAAAACAGCCCAGTTTATTTTTAGATTCCCTTAAATTTATTTATTGATTTAGGAGGATAAGAGGAATGGGCATAAGCAAAGAGAGTTTTATAAAAATTGTATCCTTTATTAGATTAGCTGCTACTGCTTGAAAAAGCAAGCACGCGTTTGGGCACAGGGTGCCTTTTTCAGCAAAATCTTACAATACAGGCAATTTCAGTTTAATCTGATATTGATGGCAATGCTATTATGAAATAATGGAACTAAGTAATAAGAAGGGGTATGCTGAAGGTTTCTTTATTTAATTTGAAATTTCAAACTTCCACATGAAGCCAAATGAAATACTTTTCATCAAGACTCAAGACTATGAGGGGAAAAAGCACAGGATTTCTTCTAACTTCATCTTCCTTCCCCTCCCAGGCTCATCACTGCTCAGAGACCTGACTCTCACTGTTGCTGCTAATCTTAACTCCTAGTAAAGCAACAGGTATTCTAAAGTTTCCATACAACAGTAAAGATACTATTGTCAGTAACATTCCACACTTACTAGATACGCAAAAGAAATGGTGAAATATCATTGTTTTTAGACAGTCTTGTTCCTCTCCTGGTTACTGTTAGAAAAAGAATATGAAAGCAACATGGGAGATACCCGACAGAGGATTGCTAGCGCAACTGCAACAGATTGAGAAACAAAGTGCAGTGAAGAAAATGAAGGGGAGGAGAGGGAGCCAAACAAGACTAGAGAGAAACCACTGAGGCCAGAATGGTCAAGAGCAAAATGGAGGTAGGCTGCCTCAATGCTAAAATGTGTAAGAAGGACTTGTAAATTGAGGAGAATAAAGAAAATACCAGAAAGCAATCCCATTAGTAAGTGGAGACCAGCCTCTGTGATGATTCCTGGCAATGCCACTGTGATAATTTACAGTTAGTTTTTTCCACAACAAAACATAACTGCACAACTAAGCAAAAGGAGACAAATTTTTTATAAGCAGCAGAAAAACAAGTCAGCAGTGTTAGTAAAAATCATCCTAATTAATTTACATCTAATTAAATGTTAAAGTCCTGAAGAACTAGGCATTTATTAGATGTACTACAGCAAATAAATCAAGTGCAGCACTGATTATTGCACTAGCATGATGTTTTTACTCATCTGCATCAAGAACAAGACTTGGCTTTCTTTTCTGACTATTGCTAGAAGACCTCTTCCTGAGAGCAGGGCCATGAAAGCAGCATTTAGACAGAGAAAGGCTAGAGGCTTTGCAGCCTATCTCAAAGATCATCCTTAGTGCACAAAGCTGCAGAAAAGATAATGATTCAGTTGGAACAAGAAATAGTCCAACGAGGCATCAAAACCAACATCCACCAGACTGTAAGGGAGGAATGTGGAGAGTGTCACTGTGTACAGGGGATGACACTGTTCTCTATTTTGATTTCCATCCTGTCCAGGCTTCAGCTTCCATTCATGTTCATTAATAGAAAATATTTATATTCAGTATTCATTAAGCAGAAAATGAATAGGGAGAAAAGTTCTGGCTGGTTTTATTCCTATCTCTGGTATTAGTGAGCTGCAGAAACCGCAGGCAAGTTATTTATCACCTTGTAATAAGACACTGCCTAAGACACTGCCCAAAACACTGAGGGAGAAGGCAGTGTATTTCAAGTGTCTGTAGAGGCTACCAAGGAAAAAAAGAACATTACTGCTAGATTGGAATAGAGAGGTTCACTCAGTTCAGATAGATCTGGTACTATCTAGGATTACTATAAAACAGTATTGGAAATGAGGATGGCCACACTTCCCTGCTCTTCTCTGCCCTCATTGTCATACACATACTGGATTAATGGTATGGGGATTAAAGTTTGCCTGTGAGCTAAAAGAAACAAAGGGTATTTCTGTATCTCCTCAGCTTTTGTACTTTTACTTCTCTTTCGTTTGAATGATCCCATCTATAGAACAGGACCAAAATAGTTCTTTACAGTTCCTGCAAGTGTTACTGTGGCTTTGCAGCTCAAGTACTGGAGAAGGTCATGAAAAGTGATGCTTAACAAGATCAGAAGACAGAAGTCATAGCTCTTTATTCACTTTCATCCTATACTGTGCTTTGCTAACCTAGCTGGCATGATGTTCTTTAGTAAGCTGTTTCATTTGTGTTTTGACATATGGTTTGCAAATTGCATCATTAAAAACACAGCTTGTCTTTCCATGTACTATTGGCAGTAATCTTTATCACTTCAGCAACCATTTTATTACTGTGAATATTCTGAAAATCTTTGTGGGGGAAGGGGGGGAAGCTTTAAGCTGAGATAGAGAGAAGAAATGAAATCTTTACAGAGCACTTGCTCATTAGGATTCTTACCTTCCCATTAAACAGCAGAAGCACAGGGGCAGCATGGTGCTGAACAGGGCATCAGCCAACTCAGAAGTATTGCACTGACTCCTGAAATCTATAGCTCAAGCTGGGCTGCAGGCACCTGGGGTGGGTGCCTGCCTGAAATCAGTAGTCACAGTCATTAGCACCTGGAGCAGGAGCTGCTTAAGAAATCCAATGCTCAGAAAAGGCTGATTTGGCTTATTTCTGGGCTTACAGAAACCACTTCATTAGACCTTTTACTGGCAATCTGATACCCAGCACTTTGCTGTTAAGAAATTGAGGTGGCCTAAGTCTCCACTCCCAAAAGACAGAAAAAGGAGCATCAGGGCCCTCTCCAGCATGCAACACTTCAGCTCCAGAAGAGACTTGTCCTGTTCTGGAATATGCCTGCAGAACCCAAACCAATAACTGTCACTTTCAAAGTGTCCCCAGAACAACAGATATAGGACAGTCTTCTATCTCAATGGCATTTTCATTCCTTACTGCTGAATTTGCTCCACTGTGCATGGAATTGATTAAATATTCATAGCAACAGTCAGAAAAGGGATAAAAGCAAACTTGGATACAGCCCAACAGACAAAGTAGTTGTGCTAAAAAGAAAACACACCCAAATTTTAGGCTTTCTTTTGTTGCTCAGTTGAAAATAAATAATGAAATGTTCAGTAGAACACGGGCCGGACACTCAAGATATTCCCCCCTCAGTTTGCCCCACTTCTAGGCTTTCTCTATGTGGATAAACATGGGCTTTCTCCAGCCCACTGAAAAATATTTATGCCACAAAAATTAGAGTTGCTTCAATAAAGTAGCAAGAATGTCTTCCAGTTACGCCAGGGTATCCTACATTTTGGCATGTTAGCACTCTGATGGGGGCTTAAATAATTTGGGGAAACAGAAAAAATGGGACACAGGATTCTAGCCATGGCATTACTGGGTGAAAGAGGAGGATGCTATGGTTGTGTTGACTTGAAATACCCTGAGAGGGCCTCCCAGATTAAATTGAGCAGGTAAAATAGACATGAGAACACTTTTTTCATTACTCTTATAGATGCAGTGTGAGACAATTCAGTACTGTCAAGATGGAGATGTCCAGAAGCAAAACTTTAGATAGCTGAGAAACTGCAAGATAACTAATTTTAATGTAATGACCTCCTTCCCCTTCTCCCCTCCCAGAAAAAACCAAAAAAATTCTCCAAAACACACAAAGAGCTTTTACCTCATTTGGAAGGTCTTTGGGCAAGACAGCACTTGATAAGGCAAATTAAACTTACAACTTACATGCCTAGAGTTGATATTTTGTATCTAAAATCTGCCTACCTAAAGGAAATCATCACTACAAGAGAAAGGCAGTGTCTAGAAGAGGACACGTATACAATATAAAATTAATACTTAACAAATTTGAAAAATAACCAATCCATGGACTTGATTTTGGAGACCTTCAGTTAACAATAAAGAATTCTGGAGCTTTCTAGCACAAACAGCACATGACATATGACACATACAATACATATGGGCAAGTACAGAAGCAACATGATAACATATGTATTCTTGGAGTCTAGACTAAAATGGTAAGAGGTGGGCACTAAAACCTGCGACTAACAGTGAAATACAGCTGTACCAGGGAGATGGAAATAATCTCCCTCAGTACTATGTGCTGTATGCTGTACACTCTGAACTTTACTGCAGTATTAATTGCCCTCATTTGTCAGTGTTTAACATACAAAGTGCAGAATAAAATCACTTAGGCAATTCAGCCCAAGTAATTAGCTATTTTACATCTTTTCTATTGCAAAATAATCTGATCTCTTATTTTATGACTTGGAAAACCATTCAGTATCAATTTAGTGATAATATATTAATAATTGTGCCATGTTTCAGATAGATAATGTCATGTTCATGGAACAGCTTATTATCAAGAGGACAGATCTGGTATGCAAATCACTGAGAATTCTGTTACAAATAGGGAGCTACTCTACCATTCACTGAGCTGTCTATTGACAACATTCAATAAAACATCAGTTGAATTCAAGTTGCAGGCATCTGTCACTTCCTCAGTCATAATCTGCATAAGTTGCCCCTTTCCTGTACACATGCTCCTGGCCTAATGAACAACAAAATCACATACAATGAATTCCAGTTGACTTCAATCCAAGCAACCATGTACCACAAAAAGGAGATGTTTTCCATAAATTTCTTTTTTATTGCAATTGCACCATTTTCATCAATTTGCTTTTTGGTCTCATTCCATTCTTTTATAAACAGCTACCCCCTAGAGTCACACGATCATATCTAGAGCTCTCTTTTTATTTTGGAAAAATGTTTGAAGGTTTTATGGTTGTTGAGAGGAACTTTAAAATGCAAAGACTTAACGAGCCAGAAAGCAAGTAAAATAATCACCAGTTTCTACTGTCTCATTATTTTTAATGTATTGGCTTGTATTTCCTGAAGGATTCAGAAATTCTTGACTTTCAGTGCCATATTAGGACAACTCTGAATCTAAACATGAAATTTTCTCTTCATAGAGCAAATTTTCAAAATGTAGACATCTGAAAGTATGACAAATTCAAGAACTTGAGAGTATAAAACTCCTCAGGTTGAGAATACTTGTGTGTGCAAAGTGAACTATACACATAATCCTAGAATGCTAAAGTATATATATATATACAAAAAAAGACTTAAAGAAAAGAAAAAAAGATCAGTTATGATTAAGCTGATTTGATTTGACTGTACTTGGAAGTATGGATAAAACACACAGGGGAAAAAAAAAAACTTACTTTCTTTTAAAAGCAAAGGTACGAATATCTACCTCTAGTGACTAGAGAGAGTTGCTTAAGCAATAAAATATCTTGATGAGAATATTCATTAAAATTTGGCTGGTGATATGTAAATATAAGCAGTAGTGAGCTGAAAAAAACTCTTCTGATCTTTTCCACTGTAAGACGGGTTTTTCCACGTTCACATCGCACTCAGTTGAAAATTAACTCCATACAGGTGAATACAGCTGCAACACTCTATTTTATTCTTGTCATAACACCACAGGAAAGATTTATGAGGTTACCTCTTCCTTTCTCAGAATTGCTGGGGTTCATATTTTTTCCTCTGATCTCTCCTAACCCCCAATTCCAACACTGAAAAGCATCTTACAGTAAGCAGCCCTTCTGTGCTTAACTCAGATTGTATTTCTGCACCTTCTCTCAGATGTTCCAACAGTATTTGGCTTTGAAAAGATGTCTCACTATATATTATGCTAGGGAAATTTCTAGGGATTTTTTCCTATTCATCCTGTTTAGTTTATCTTTGTAATCTGAAAGACTATGTAAAAGATTAGCTACATAAACTAATCAGCTGTTACCAAATCTGCATTCCAAAAAGGGATCTGCTGCTTACTTAAAGCTGCAAGAAAGAGGTGACTTCTGGCTTCTTTGAGCATCCGAATTTATACTGGGCTTTAATCTAGAAAATTCTTTTAAGTTTTCACCTCTTCAAGTTCTCATCTCCTTCTTCAGATAGGCGAGATCACAAGATCCCCTTTGTTGAAGGGGAAAGGCATGCCAGTAAATGCAAATTCCCATTCTGTGGAAAGTTGTATCAGATTTATTGTGATATAAGAAGCATGAGTGTTCAAATTTGTATTTAATATGCAGAACTTTGTCTTCATATCTTTGCACACAGTTTCTATTAGTACAGGCTGAGCACAGATAATTTGGTATGGCTTTTATTATTTCTTTTTTAACATTTTTCAGACTTTAAGTATCTTAGAATCACCTACTGGCTTTCAGCTTTGATCTATGCTTTCCTGACTCTGCTTCTGGAACTGAGATCCAAAGCTTCCAGCCTTTACCCTAGCTGAAGGCCTAACCAGCTGCAAACATATATATGTGTGCGGCAGACATCTCCTTTAGGACTGCCTTTTTTGTTCTTCTCTAGTATTTTGCCAAAATCAATAGCCAGTCTTAACGTGAATGTGAAAGACATCTGAGTCAAGCTCTTCTACACCAGTTTGAGGTCAACAGACAACCTCAGTTAGGATTGGAAATATGCACACTTTCTCTTTTGTAGCCAAACTATTCTCTCAGTTTCAATAGAATAACTCCATCAGCGTAAGTCCTCACAGACAATCCTGTACGACCAAAGTTTGCACTATATGCAATGAAAGAATTCATGTAACAATCATTTAACTGAAAATTAACGTAAATTGGAAAGGTTAGTGTATTGCTCATAGAATCATAGAATAGTTAGGGTTGGAAAGGATCATATAATTTTATTTTAGCAGAATGGATATATTTCAGTATGTAGACTTCAGCTGGCTTAGAATAAACTCTGCAACTGTGGAAAACACGTATTCCTGCTAAGCTTTTTCAACATAATAATGTGTAGTCTCAGCAATTTCTTGTCCTCTCTCAGAAAAGCTGCAAAGACTTAGTGTATTGTCTCAGACTAAGTGAATTCAGCATCTGTTCATGATATTCTCAACGGAAAAGTTGTTTCTTTTCATCATCTGCAGATGCAATTATAACAGCAAGGCCTGCAAAATGTTCAGATATGAGATGTTTGAGACTAGCAAAAAAACTAGAATGAAAAGTTACCTTTTTCGTAAAAAAAAAGATCTCCTGAGTTCCTCTGTTCAAAACCCTTCACCTTGAGCATAAATACCATGTAACCATAATACTTTGCACCTTTGTTTCACCCTCCATCTGAGCCTCTCGATTCACTTTGCAAGCGTAACTGGATTAAGCACTGGAGGCTGCTGGACTTCTTTGACACACGTTCAATTTGGTGTCCACCAGGAACCTCCAGGTCCTTTTCTACCAAGCTGTTTTGTAGCCGGTTGGTCCCCAGCCTGTACTGGTGCAGGGTGTTATTCCTCCCCAGCTGCAGGACTTCACAGTTGCCTTTGTTGAACTCATGAGATTCATGTCAGCCATTTTTCCAGCCTCTTGATGTCCTTCTGAATGGTAGCACAACCATTTGGTGAACCAGCCGCTCCTTCCAATTTTGTGTCTGCAGTCTTGCTAGGCACACTGTGACCAGCATATCTATCCATTCTCATTACAAATACAGGACAATTTGGTTTGGGTTGAAATAACGTTTATACTTTTTCTTAGGACTCTGCCTTACTGCTAACTTTCTCTAACTCTGTCCTTCTGCCTCGTGTTTCTCATACCAACATTTACATCTGGTTCACAAGTCTACTACAAGCCTGAGTAGGAGGCTGACAGAAGGAGTATTCAGAAGGTGGGCAGCAAAACAGGAGATATTTGCTTTGTTTTTCATTTGCTTGGTGCTGAGCTGATATGGTTCCAACTAAGACCACCAGACCAAACAAGACATCTGAGACAGCACAGAGAGCAGGTAACTGAAGGACAGACTTTAAAGAAGTGAATTGGTGGAAGTTCTTGTGTGCAAGATAGGTGATGGGTGACCTCCAGCTTATGCAATCTAAGTAGATCCTAAGATAGTTTTTCTATCACTAATTAAAACTACCCAAAATTCTACTGTCAGCTTTCAGTGGGATGATTCTGCAAAGATGAGTAAGTGTGAAGTTACAGGAAGTGGTGTGGTTTCTGATCAGCTGGCAGTTACTCTCAAAGATAGATGATTTACAGGAGAAGACCTCATCTCATTTCTTGCCACATGGTAGTGGTCAAATTTAGATTAAAAACTGCATAAAAAGGATTACATTTTACTGTAAGGGTAGTAAAGGATAGGGTTTAAGTAACTATTTATTGCAAAGGAATAAATGATTCAGGGACAAAGTCTGATCCGGAATGTCCAAGTGGCTAAAGAGCCATCCAGATATCAGCAGTTGATTACAAAACAGAGAAAAAAATACCACCATTACTGTTTTTTGCTGGCTGCATATTGTTGCTTTATCCATTAAACCTTAGGCCACAGTAATGGTTTTCCACCTGTGGCCTACAAAAAGGGAAAATTCACAAATGAGGAAAATTCATGGATAATATCTAGGGAGACTGAGAACTGCAATGACAAAAACAATGCTGCAGTTGTTAGGCCTGAATTCCTTCTTCCACTGGAAGCATACGAGGGTCTATGAGTGAAAAAGTAGTAGTATTAAAAAACAGTAGCAGTATTCAAAAAGTACTATTCAAAAATAATACCCCCACTTCCCACTCAGGAGAGAAAGAACAATTCATTGATTAGAAAGCAAGCTTAGGAACTGGTGAAAAATATTCAAACCCCTGCTCTGCCGGGCACTTCTGTGATCCTTAGAAATCAATCACTCTGTTCCTGAGTGCAAAACAGGGCACGCACATCCTTATCTCTTCAGATCATTGTGAGAACAGCATTAAAGATATGCACTGTAATGTGTTATTGTCAATAGATGTCACTAGATGAAGGAACAGCTGCCAACTGAATTATTTCAGAAACATTCATAAAAGAAGCCACCTGCAATTATCAGGGGATTAACTGGCTTTACCACACCGTGGAAGAAGGAATGTTAGAAACAGCATCAAGTCCACTGTGTAGTCATTTATGAGCCAGCTATGAATAAATGAAAGATTTTTGTGAAAGAATATAAAAAACCAAAAAGCAAAATTATCCCTTAACTGTGATATATGACACTAACCACAGGATAAAAATCAGCCAGTCTGTATTCCACTCTTCAAACTATTCTATTAAATCAAAGAGCCTATAGGAAGCAAGAGAAAATCAATCAATAGCTTTAAACAATTTGGGATATACTCAGCCACAGCATAAAAGAGACTTCATTTTGCACTTGAAAAGAAGTAAGTACCTATACAGGACTTGGTTGTTTCACAATTTCTAGACACTAAAGAATGACATTTAAATGCCTCCCATATATATTTGTAAGGTCAAAGACAGCCAAAGCTTCCAGTATTTTAAACAGTATTCCACAGTCATTTCTGGGATATTGTAAATTTCCTGCTCCAGCAGAAATGCCAATGCACAAAGTGTCAAAAGATCTATCCTACTTTGTGAATTTACTTGTCAATACAGAAATACAGGTTCAAAAGAGGTATAAATTGCAAGATGTTGCTGATGGAATTACTACTGCTAGTAACAACCAAAGATTTTGTCCCTGACGTCCAAGATGAAACATACAGCTACCAAGTGCACAATAATAAAAAATAAAATAACATTAAAAAAATAATAAATTAAGCCTGAAGAAGTAAAATAAGGGACAAATGTTTTGCAATACACTACAAATAATGTTGAGTATTCTGAGGGCTTTGGTCAATAGAGATGCTTCAAAAATGCAGCTAGACATTGAGTCATTCCAGTCTGCTAAAGGCTTACATATTTGTCTTAATCTATTTGTACAAGACCTCACGGCCTCTTGGCTATACTGTGAAGTCAGTAATTCATGTCTGAAAACGCCATTCTGGATTCCAGAGAGGGTGTTACATCGTGCAGCACAGACCATTAAAAATGCAAGCTGCACAATTCACAGTATGCAGGTAGGATAACTTCCAATACCAGCACCTATATGCTGAAATAGGCAGGGTTAATGCTGTCTTTGTCAGGATCAAGACAGATCTGGTAAGGATATGCAAAGGTAAGTATTTGTGAAACACTGAGGTACTGCAATGATAATCACAAATAACAGAAATGTGATGACAAAAATAACCTTACTCCTAAAACATCTTTAGAAGCAATAAAATTCTCACTAGGGATTATCTTGATTTACTCAAATAAAAATCTGTGAGTGATATTACATGAAACACACAGACACAATTAAAAACATCATTCAGATCTGGAAAATAAAGTCCTGCAATATATCATATTTAGTCAGCACCTTTTATCTAAAGCCTTCTGTAGCAATCTTATTTGCTCATTTGCTTGGTGGCTACATTTCTGAAGTGGAATCATAGAATGGTTTTGGCTGGACGGGACTTTGAAGATCATCCAGTTCCAACCCCCTGCCATGGGCAGGGACACCTTCCACTAGACCAGGTTGCTCCAAGCCCCATCCAATCTGGCCTTGAACACTGCCAGGGATGGAGCAGCCACAGCTTCTCTGGACAACCTCTGCCAGTGCCGCACCACTCTTACAGGAACGAATTTCCTCCTAATATCTAATCTAAATCTAACCTCTTTCTTTAAAGCCATTCTCCTTGTCCCATTCCCACGTGCCCTTGTAAAAAGTCCCTTTTCAGCTTTCTTTTAGGCCCCCTTTAAGCACTTCAGGCATCATGGGTCTCCTGTAGTGAAGGTTTCCTGACGTTTATCTTTGAAAAGAGTATGCCCTTATCACCGATAAATTTCTCAGAAAATGGTCTCTGTATCTTGGGCAACACTATTAGTTTCAAGTTCTATTTCAAATCACATAATATATGCTGTCCTCAGTAAGATGACAAGTCTTGGAATAACATGATTTTCTCAGTAGAAAAACAGGAAGAATATAAAAAGTCTATAAAAGCAGAAGGTAATAAAGAACTTCAAAAGAAGCATCTGCAAACTCCTAAGGCTATTATAGACAATTTTGTCATTTGAAGGAATGGTGCAACATTTTAATGTTTAAGTTAGATAGCTCTCATTTTGTCTGCCAAAGCATGACTGCTTTTAACATAATATATGCAAATGAAAACACACACCTGAAGCTGCATATGTGGTCAATCAATGTTCATACTCAAACTCATATATTTTCTCAAAATTCTATGCATGTGAATCTCAAAAGCTTCTTTGACTAAAATATTTCAAAGGAATAAGATTGAAAAGTTTGCTAATAAATTGCTACATATTGCTTGAATGCTGATCTGATCAAGTTAGTAACACTTCTATTGTAATGCCATTTGTAACACAAATTGCATTTCAGTCTGCTATCTTTCAGGAATGAATATAGCAATTCCTTCACAATTGGTTTGTAAGAGTGAAATTCAGCAACTTTGCTAGGAAAGAATATACAAAACATTCAATTTAAACAACATTTATTAGTTGCTTATAAGTTTAATGTAAAATGTCTATAACTGATTTCCAGTACAAGTGTTTTTAGAAGAATTCTGCACAACCTGACTATAGGCACAATAATAATCCAGAACGCCTTCAAGGAGATAGCTGATCATATGCCCAAAATACATCTCTGCCCAAATTTCAGTCTGCTACAGCCCAGACTCCAACAAATACTCAACAATCTTGTAAGCAGGTGAAAAAAAGACTCTCAGAAATGGAAGAAGACATGGTCTTTTTTAACTGAAGAGTCCATGTGTTCATATGCAAACAGTTGTACCTTGTCTGGGACCTGCTTACCTTTCAAATACAGCTATCCTCAGCATCAATTTAGGAAACAAAAAAAATTGAAAGCTCAGTAGAAATTTTCATTAAGCAAAGTAGTAAGCAAATGGTTTCAAAAAGTTAAGTAGATAAATTGAGGGAGAGGTTAATAGTATACAAAATCAAGGAGAACTAATTTCTGGCAGTAAATTACAGATTTCATCAAGTGCATGCTAGCACCTCTCTTTTTCTCAGCCCTTGGCAAGACCATCAACCATATCCTATTACCTATCTTTTCCCTATTCCCCATATTTTGTCCCAAGACAAAATAAGGCAACATCCATACCCAAAGTGTCTGGGAATATATAGCACCAGAACATTGCCAATATCTCTGACATAATATGTTAGCTATATCCATGGAGTTGAATTTATTTACTTGGCAAACTTTCTTCCTCCATATATTATCACCTTTAGCTTACAAAATTTGATGATGATTAACAGAGTGCCACAGAGGCTAGTGTGTAATGGATTTAACAGGAGGGCTTGAAGAAACATCCACAATGCCTGAGGCTTAAGTCCTGCCTGACATAGAAATGCATACACATATATATGCTTTAAGTTTCACCACCTCAAATTTTATACAGTATATTTGCTACTTGTAACAATGCCTATAGGAAGGTTGAGCTCAAGAAACCCAAAATAGAAAACATAAAGATCCCTTACTCAGCCAGTCTTCCTCTATCAGCTTTTAAAAATGTTTTTAGCTCCGGTTATATTTCTCAAGTCTGTGCTAGAGCTGCATTCATCCAACCAAGAAACAGAGCGCCAATACTCACATCCTGAAAGTAACAATTCACACAGAAGCTGAGTACTGAAAACACGTCTGTAATCCTTCAGCAGACTGAAATACATTTACATGACAATCCATGCAATAATTCTGAGTAAAAAGCCAACAACTGAGAATGAAGGACTGCTCACATGTGATTTCTCAACATGAGGAAAGGACTGAATACTCAACCTATTTCTAGTGTTGTTGATATAGTAGTATATGATTTATTATTTACAACAAATAGTCACTGGAGAAAAAGGTTTACACTCCAAGTTGTTGACCTTTTAGGCATGCTTTCTTTCTTTTGAAGATTTATTTTAACTCATTGGTTATGTGGGTGACACACTACAAAGTAAAAAAATTATCCAAAATTTGCAGCCTAACACTGAAAACTGTCTAGTTTTAGATTACACTTAATCATACATTTCAAGCAAGCATGCACATAGGGGCCAGTGCCTGTATCACAGTTCATATGATTAGAAAGAACATGACATTCAGAAGAGACAGAGCCTGTCTCTTCTGGTACTTCAGGTACACAGGAACTATTAGCTTCATATAACAGAAAGAAAATTCAGTGAGTGTGGATCAGAGGACTTGTGTGATGACATACACTGAATGATGTTCACCAACACAAAGAATTTACAGTCTAAATCAACTACAACACAGGAGGAGATGAAACTTAAGAAGTGGAAGCATGTGGCTGTTTTTCTTGTTAGAATTTTATATGTGATAAATCAAGGTGATGTAGTCATCAGTATTCTGTTGGCTGCTTGAAAACAGTGAGTCTGGAGACATTTTTGTTCTCCTACAAGTAACAGAAATTAATTTCTTAGTTCAATAATTCTGTAAAGTACCAAGAATTTTCTAGAAGCATGAAAATGACGATGATCGTTATCTCCTAGGAGACAATAATCTTCAGTAGGCTCATCCTCCTGAACATATTTAGCAACTCGGTAGGATTCAGTTGTTTTACAGGAAGAATTCAGAGTTTACCTGTGCTTTTAAATGTTTCTGAAGGGTGGATAACAACTGAAGGTTTTATAGAGTTGTTGAACACCAGTAAAGTGAAATTATAGGAGAGGGACCAATACAATTTACAGCTATTTCTTGTTTATAGTCTCCTGACATAATATAGTAGCACTATGTATTTCTTCAGAAGCCTTCTTATTTCCACAGCCGGATTTCATGCTTTATTCTTTAAAGTCATACTGCCCATCAACTCCACCACAAATCATGTAAGCATTTCTCTTTTCAAAACAAAGGTACACATTCAAAACTCCCAATAGAAATCTAAAGGTCAGGCATTTACATTTTCACCAGTTAGTAACTTTCCAGCAAAAAAGTCCCATGTTCCTATTTAGCATGTTCCTCACTATTCTAACATTTTTTAGCTTTTAGAGAACAGAAGGTGATATAACCTCTTCTAATGGGAATATTGGTGGAAACCAGTTATTAAACAGTCATTTTCTCCTAATACAGAAAAAAATTGTTTATAATATAAAACATTATTGCCTTGTATAATAAACACAGAAGGATCATGGCAGGGGGGCTGGAACTAGGTGACCTTAAGGTCCCTTCCAACCTAAACCATTCTGTGATTCTGTAATTTAACATTTTCTTTCACTGGAAATGCCCTAATAAGCCACTGTCTCCTCCGCACAAGAGGATTGCTTACATGTATCAATCTTGAAATGTGTCAGAGATTTCTGTTTCTTTGACCCAGGCTAATCTTAGATCATCAGCCTTGCCTTTGGAGTACATCTCACAAAAATTAGTCAAAGTGACAGAGACAGAAAGCGGAACAGATCAAACAGCAAAGTTACCATCAGCAATTAAAGAGAGCGTTCTCTGAGGCTGCTGCCTGTAGCTGCAGGACTCTCTTGCTGCTCCAGACCCAAAGGCCCCTCGGCACAGCAGAAGGGTGAGCAAGAATTGGGGCAAGCATGATAGTCTGCCAGGGCTGGCACCTCCCTGAGTTGAATGGACTCTGTTTCTGCATTCCAGTTCATACTCTTCCCTTTCAGATACCTAATTACTCACTCTATCAATTTGAATGTTTTCATATTCCCATCTCATTCACATTCCTACACAACTCCTTTTCCCTGAGTTGGGACCCAGTTTGCTGCAGTTCACATTTTCAGGATTATCACACAGTACATGCTTTATATGACAAAATGGAAATTAAATACTCCCACCATTTGTCAGGAAGTCATTTGCCAGATGGCATCTATAAAACAAGAACCTCAGACAACTTCATAAACATTGTCCCTCAGTTCTTACCTAGGTACAGAATGAGTCACAGGCAGAAATACACCACGGGTAGCTCTGAGCTCCCTCACCTCGGGCCTGCTATTTGAAATTTAAAACTTTTTTTCTTAAAAGGAAGTAAATATCAAACTCAGGATAAGATAATAGAATCATGTAATAATTTAGTTTGGAACAGGCATCTGGAGATCATCTGATGCAAATCCCTTTGCCCTACCAAAGTATGGCTATTTATATAATACAAAAGGAATCCATAAATCTGCAGGAGATTATCTTTCTATGCAGAGTCCCATACTACAATATCCTTCATAGGACATAGAAATTAACTGAATTTATAACGAGAGCACAGAATTGACAACCTTTGTTCTTTTGATACCCTGTGACTGACCTGATCATAGGTTTTAACTGGGAAATGTATTCAAGCTCCCGTGACAAGCATTAACAGTATTTCCAAATATGAATTATTTTCTCTCTCACACGTGGTCCAACTAACCAGAAGGAACAAACAGTTACAATAAAAGCACAACTATTTTACTTTGTCTTCCCTCTTGCAAAAGTCAAAGAGGAAGCTTTGTTCAGTGACACCATAGCACAGCCAAAGTAACCAAGAAGTTGTGTGATCCCACCCTTCCACACACAGACAGCAGCAGCCAAATGCAAAAGACATTTAATTAAAACTCTCAAGTTAGTTCTTTAAGTTTGGAGTGCTTCCACTGAAATACATTCTCTCACATAAAAGGAAGATTATAATCAGCCAGTATTGTGAGACCCACTGACGAGAGCATCAATGGGCTTTCCGATGCTGTCTGCAGATTTTATTAGTAATCTATAAAAAAATACTATTTTAAATTTTTTTTAATAACAGTGATACAGCAAAGTCAAATACAAAGCAACAGACAAGCTAGTTTTGAAAAACCCGTAACTATCATTTACAAAGAGAATTTTACCCAATAAACATAATCTAAAGATCAAATGCCAGGTACAGTCCAGATCATCCATTCCTTCTAGTGTGAATAAATTAAATCAGATTCAAAAGAGAGATTAGGATCAAATTATAGCACTTGAGTTTACTGCAAATAGCTTTGGCATTTGTGCCTACAAACCATAGCTATTACACCATCAGCAATATTCACACTGGTTATAAACACTTTCAGAAGGAACCCTGTGGAAAGCTGCACCCTGATTGAGCTGTCTGGGCCACCTCTTCAGCTGTACTTTCTGTGAATACATGCCAAGTACAACATTTTGAAAAAGATGAAACTCTTTAGATGCATCGAGGGCTCAAAGCTCTCTCTATGGCAAAGCAGATTTAATAACACCTTTGAAGAAAGCTCTTGAGGAAGTTAGAGAAGCCACTAGTGTCTTATAAGTAGCACTTCCAATGACTCAATTCCAGCACCATGCTGTGGTGCCCTTTACTTCCTCCATTTAACACAAAGCCTGAATCACAGTATTAGCAGGCAAATAATAGTTACATAAAGAGGGCTAAGATAGGAGGACAGTAAGAAGAAACAAATTATTTGTGCTCCTCTTGCTTATACCAGTATCTGGAGTGTTCCTAATTCAGTTCCCCAAGGAAGGGTATACAGAGATCAAGGCTACTGCTGTACTCAAAATCCATACTGGGCAGCTGGTGACAGTGCACAACTGTCTTTCAGCATGACTCATGAACAGGGGCTGCACTCAGCTGTGAGCAACTCTGACTTCAACCTTTCTATCAACAATTAGGCCCTAGTCCTGCTTCTGTATGAATGCAGAAGTCCACCTACATTCGCCAAAAGGAGGATATAAGATCATACATACTTCAAACTGGTTTACAAGATACTGCAACAAAAATACGAGGATATTTTTCTGGCAAAGATGCACTGAACACATTTGAGCTACTAGCTTGAAAAAAGGCATATTAAAAATTAACAAGACAATTAGGAGGAATGAGGCACCTGGCCTTCCAGGTGTAGCAGATTCTCAGGACACAACCCTTCACACTTGAGTCTTTTAGAAAGAGCATACTGACTGTAACACACATGTAAGGCTGAAGAGACACAGTGTGGTGTTAGTTTCAAAAGGTGCATAGACATAAACAGGAGGGGGCAAAGATAAATTATTTCCATTTTAATTTATTAGTTTTTCCTTTGAAATTAAATTTAGACTTTGACAAATGAATTGTCCTCTAGGTGAAGAGAGGGGGGAAGTTCCTAGAGTAGATGTTAAAACTTCAGGGGTTTGGCATTCTCCTTCAGGTTTTTTTCAGCTCCTACGTACCACCATGAGCAGCTGCTCCCAGCCACAGTGCACTTACCACTGCCAGACTGCACACTGAGAGCTGGAAATCTACTGTAAGAGAAGGATTGTATAGGGTAAAACTCCACAGGCTGCTTTAGAGTCTTATTTAGCACTCTAGAGGTTAAGAATTTAATTTTAGGTTTTACTGGAATTTTACAAGGAGTTTTACTTCTATGTTGGATTATGTGATAGACTTCTAGTCTCAAAAAGAAATGAGCAACTTGTCACTATTTGGTGGTTTACATATGCAATGGATAAAATAACATAGCTGCAAGGATCCTGCAAAATTTTGCAAATAATGTGACTGTTCAGTTTAAATCTTTGTACCTGTTTACATCTTTTTGTACATTTAGGGAAGCATGATGGATAATGTGATTAATTGCAAATGAGTACATGTTGTTGAAATATGACCATCCAATAGTCAGAAGCTTTAAAACTCCAATATTCATGGTTTTGCAGTTGCTGAGTCTTCTTCCTGACTGGTCTTTTAAAAAGATTTCACTCTAGAAAAATTAAATCTCTTACTTCACTGAGTCTTTTCACTAATTTAATCAGTAAAAGTTCATTATACAAGCTAAATCATACACATTTAAAAGCTCAATTTTCTAGATTATGACTTTTAACTGGATATATATAAGTTCAGCTAATGTATCCCTGAAGTAAAATGTTATGCCTCAGAATACAATGCCTTTTGCAGGCAGCAACTGGAGACAGTATTTTCTAACCATGTGCAGTGCATAGAGATGCAGAGCTATAGCATCACTGTGGGTCATGTTTGTACAGTATAGTTCTAGAGCTTAAGACAATCAATTTTCACTGTTTACTACCAATTTGATCTTTGTATCTCAACAGGAAGTTCAGGTTCATTTGTAGTCCAGAAAGTTCCAAAGACCGGACACAGCGTGGTTTTGAGCTTTAGTAAATCACAGCAAAGCTTCTATTGAAAACGAGTTGATAGGAGAACTTGCAAAGACACATAGAACCATCACAATTCTTGAATGGTCCTGAACAGACACTATCCTTCCTCCACTGTGAAAAGGTTTAGGGAACTTGTTCCTGATGCAGAATCACTTCATATAGTTGCTTATGTCTCATAAGACTGTCAAACATTCAAGATCTACCTCCCTCAAGACCCAGCAACACAATTTAAAAAAATATAATACTATCAAAGATCAGAGAAAGACTGGGGGCTAAAATATAAATTGCAGAAGCATGTGTCAGTTGCCAGCCCACTTTAACAGAACTATTACTTATTATGAATACATTATTACAAAGGAAATCATAACAGGGAAACAGAGGCAGTGATGCCAGCTACACACATAACAATTCCAAAGACAGCTCGATTTCATGTTCTGTGAAAATAAGTACATAGGACAAGGTGCAAGTGTAAGATGGTACACAGCATGCTGTGCTGGCATTCCAATTTCACAACTACCATGACACTGCTCTAACTTGAGTGGAAGTCTTATGAAATCCATGGATGCTAATCATCACCTATAAATGCTAATAATAGTGAAAGTGCACTGCCAAGAATGACTTACTTATAATGCAGCTACAGTTCCTGAGCTTCACTTGCTGTAGTTCTTGATTGCTCCCATACATTCCAAGCTCTCTATGCTACAAGGTCTGCAGCAGACTCTTTTTTTCCCTCTGAGCCTTTAATCACAGACATGCTTTAAAAAAATTCAATGCTACAGATACATGAGGGTCTAAGTAGAGAAACTTTCAATGTCTTCTATATGCTGATAGCCTCACTTCATCATGCCTAACACCTTTGGTTCTTTATAACCCCTTGGCTCAGCTCATCCCATGGCACACTCCATGAGGGCTGATGATTTCTCATCAGTGTTTTCCTTCTCTTTACTTCTGACATTTTTAATTATCTTTGTTCTCTCTTCTGTCTGACTTCAGCACTTTTCACCACAACAGCTGTCTTGATTCTCCTGAAACCATTATTTCTCTATAAGTATACTTAATCCCTGATGATATTTGGAACAGGGAGATGAGGTGAAACTGATAAGAGGATTGTCAATTTTGTCAATAACATTTTTTATATTTTTTTTTTTAATCTTTGTGAAGAACAACTGCCAAGGAGTGTTTACCATGCGGGAGTTCTGGGGCTTACCTGCAGCTGTGCACGCTGACCAGGGCTACCTCCAGGCTCTCCCATTTCTAAATATTCAAGATGTTTCATGATCATATTTTACTGTCATTCACACGATATAATGATGATCTTCATTTGCCGCTTGGAACCAAGCTTAGCCATATTTGGTTTCACATTAATAGCTGAAACTAGCTTAGGAAACTAGACTATGGAAAAATACTTTTCTCTTTAAAGTGGTGATAAGCAGTTGTGCTTACCAACCACCCTTTGTGCCACATTCCCTTGTTTCTTTCCATTTGTCTTTCACACTGTTATCCCCTTAGCCAATATGCTGCTATATGGCCTCTAGCCTTGGCTCACACTTCTGAACAACTTTTAAGAAGTTAATATTCCTTTATAGAAGTGTTTCCTCACATCCACCCACCCACCAGGACACCAGGAGAAAAGCATCAAACTCTCAGAAGTTGATCTGTTCTACTACAGAGATGACAACTGCATTGCAAAGATTTCCTGTTGAGTGCTGAGCTTTGCCATAACATTCAGAAATTCCTTTACACCTCTCTAGTCCTGCTGGTTTTATTTCAATTGCTGCTAACACTATGTAGTTCTTACAAAATGAACAATTGAGAAAGGAGATAGGATTTTTTTTTCCTCTGGAATTCATCCATAGAAATATCAAGACCAACAAAGAAAAAAGATACGTCTGATGCAGCAAGCTCTGAAGTAAAAAAAAAAGCCCAACAAAACAAAAAAATCCTGTTGTTTGAACATATATAAGTTGGTTTTAAGTGTCCACATCTCTTTTCACTGAGATGCCTGACCAATGTGACAGAGTTGCATGCAGTTCTTATAAATATTCAATGAACATAGATTTTTCAGGGAAAAAAAAAGAATTGTCACATAATTTGTAGGTGCCATAAAGCACATTTCTGGTTTTGTTTGGCTTTTTTTTAACATCAAAATTATGGCATGGAAACATTTAAAAGATGAATCAGTAAGAGAATCTTTTTATACATCCCTAAACGTAGGAAGCCTGCTCGTTTTACAACATTCAAGT
>NW_009940817.1:13013-17264 GCF_000696875.1 Nestor notabilis | reverse complement strand
TGCTGAAAAAGTAAAAAAATGCTAAAGTTGGGACAGAATTTCTTAATACATCATTCACTGGGAAAAAAAAGACAGGTCAGCATGGTATATTTACCAAGTAAGTAAAAAATAAGCTTCTTGGTTTGAAAATCTATTGAGAATTTTGGATCCTCATTTTGGAATTGGATTCTGTTTAAAACTGACAAGTGCTTATGTTAAAAATAAAGCTGGAAATCCAGTAACATGGTTTCATGTGAATGTCCAGTCCTTTAACATAGGGACGAGTAATAGGCCACTGTCCTTTCTGTATGCAGAGATTCACCTAAAAAGTAAATCTTCCCTCTTTACTTCCTTTTGACAGCTTTGGAAACGTTTAATTTCCAACCTACCCACTATCCATCTTGTATCCTGCTAAAAAGACAACTTTTTTTTTTAAAATAAAATATTTAATCTCCCCGATTAACCCTTTTGTGCATTTTTTAGCATCAATCAACACTTCTCACATGAGACTACTATGACCTAGAAGTGTTTGTACAATAGAAACATTTCCTATCTTGAACGAAAATACATATAATCAATTCACAGCGGCACAATATTACTGGCTTGCAGTAGTTGTGTGACTGACTCATTTTTTCTTATTGGTTGTTTCCAAATGATAGACTCACAGATGACAGCAGAAGTTCCTTGTTATTAGAAGGACTTTTCACCCTGGTTCTATTAATTCTGGTAAGCCTCTGTATTAATGATGCCTGCAAACCTTGTGTCATCCATAGGTTTATTAGCATCGCAAGCTTTTGGTGCCAGTCCTCATGAAGAATATTTGGAGGTACCAGTCCCAGATGTTCAGCTACTGATTTGCTTCTGACCTGTATTTTTTCTGTCATCACAGTGACTAGAAGATTTGGACTTAATAAAATGTCCCACTTGATCCAAAGCTAAATATTTTCATAATTTTGCACTGCACTGATAGTCACTTTAGTTGTGGGTCTGAGAACAAAAATTCATTCATTATTTGCCAGCCAGCCAATAAACCAAAGACAACTACTCACACACCAGGAGAGGCATGTGCAATCTGGATACAAAGAGAACTTTCACAAGCGTGTTACCATAGCACATACACTGCTGCTGGTGCTAACTGAGCAGAGGTCCCAGCAGTTTTCTTGCTAAATGACATTGGACGTTGTCTTGGACGTTGCTTTATTCAGATCACCTTGTAAGGTGCTCGGTATTCCAGACCATTCACACATCTTTTTCTAAACAATGGTGTGAAATCAATATATAAACAAGTTAGGAGAAATGTCAACATTGTACGATAGCTGCAATATAAAACTTGTTCCTAAGAAGCCACAGCCGTGCTTTACTGCTCCAAAGTGCAATTCTAACTTGGCTTTTTCATTACAGAATATTTCTCATCCTGCTTTATGGATACTACGTGCTGTTTCTAGGTGATACTCATTCTAGTGGGCAATATATATCAAGACAAACCTCCTGTTAGTCAAAACAAAAAATGGAAATATCTAGTTCTGTAACAGAGATTCTGACTCACTGAACATGTAATTTTCAGAGGATGAATTTCAAATGTTAATGTATCTATTGTAAAGTAAAATTAAGGGCCAAAGACTAGCCTTCATTACAATTTTATAGATTATTTCCTAGGAGAGTTTACAGAAATAACTTGAAACGGATAGATAGCAAGTGATTATCTGTAATTCAACAACTACATACAGTAGAACAGTTCTGTGATAGCAGGCTCTCTGCTACCTTTGGGGCTGTACTATAAAGAATAGGAAAGCAGCAGGAAAAAAATGAAAAAAAAAAAAAAAACCACACCAGGAAGGCCATCAGGGAATCGTAAGGCTGCTGAAGGGAGACGCAGAACAGAACTGAAAATTCATTAAACCTTCTCTGCACAACATCACACCTGTGTGGACCCAGGAGAAGAAAGGTAGCAACTTTCCAAAATAAAACATTCCCCTCCAGATCTACTAATGCCATCACTGCCTGTGGGAATATTCTGCACTGGAGAAGTGAGGCACAGACATGATTAAGTGAATAGCAGAATGTTTTTTGTAGATGCACCTCATGAGGCACAAGTAGGGAGCAAGTCAGTCTCTCAGTCTGAGCTCGCTTTTTCTGTGAGCTGAGAGGTCAGGCAGACAACAAACACACACCTCTCACTTAAGAGCAGCACTAGGGAGCTTCACAAGCAGACTGTTACACATTCCACAAATTGACTTTTTTCATTACAAATACATATATTTTAGGATATTCTCTGTGAGATACAAGAGATGTACAAAACAAAGAATTTCTTTAGGTTGGTTATATATGAAATGAACTAAGGTGAGCAAATGGAATATTATAACCTTAAAAGCTATGAATTACTAAGAACTACTACATCACATGGTATCACAAAGGCCAGGAACTTAAAGCTACTTTCTTAATGGTACCAAAACTCCTTATTTCAAAACCTTGCAAAGACAGTCCTCCTTTTCTTAGCTCCTAAAGTATTGGTAAGAATTGAAAGTCATCTATAATTTGTTGCTCTGGTGATATCTGTAATACTTCTCATTAAATAGCTAACTTGAAATAGTCATAAACAAGTCACACATGGTAATAGGAGTTCTAAATTAGGCAGGTACGAGACAAACAAAAGCCTATAATTTGTTCTTGGTTCTTCTCTTGTGCTCAGGAAGAAAATTGTGTACATAGCCTGTGATTCGTAAGCAAAAAAGGAAACTTCAGACTGAAATTTCAAAATGCAGCACAAAATACAGGCACTTGCTTTTATTTTTTCCACGTCTGATCCACATTTATTCTCAAAAAGCTTCTGCACAGAAGACAACTTCTCATTTTCATTAATTGATTCCCATCCATCTATATGTATGAAAACTAACATGCATATTTTCACATTTGCAAGCAGATCTTGAAGAGAGTTTCTAAAAATTCACAGCCTCTGGTATCTTCAGGATGTTTACAGAGTGTAAAAAAATAAAATAAAAAGCCTGTATATAGAAATAATACACAGGTAATAATATTGTTGAGTTTTCACGCTTGAAAGTAAAATTTAAACTATATAGTCACAGGCAATAAAGAAATAAAAAGTCAGCATTGACAAAAATACCAACAACAGAAAAAAACTCCCAGCCCTTTGGAGAAAATAGCAACAGCCTCAGCAGGCACACAAGAAGTTATTCCTCTACTTGTGGGAGAACAGGGACATGAAAGAAATAGGGGGTTTTTTTCAACACCTTCAGGATAACACAGTAACATTTGAAAGGGGTTGGTCTTTCATGTACTGGGAAATAAGAAAAAGTTTTCAGTTTACCTTAGACAAAGTGTCTTCAATCACTGGCACTATTACGGACCAAAGAAACTTATTCTATTAATGAAATGAGACAAAATGTGTGAAAAACATCAAGTGTAGCTGGTGAGAGGTCAGTGCAATTCAGAAGGAAGTGTGTGAAAATAGCTCTAAGCTATCCCTTTCCACTTCACTGACCGTGAATCAGCTGCTTGAATTTTTTATTGTTTGCTAATGACTCCATGGACACTTCATGTTAAGGTGTGAACAGAAGGGGGAAAAGAAAATCCTGGCCATACTGTGAACACTCTTAGTTCAGACTTTATAGAGCAGCCACAGCTTGGCAGGGTTTTAAACAAGGCAGCCCAGGTAACACCCTCCCTTACAGGAAAGCACTGGTATTTTCCGATTCTACGAGGCATCTTACATAATTATAAATAATCCTCCCTCACCCTGACCGTGCAGGAGCTACACCATGCCAATACCACAGGCTGCCTCTCTCCTGGAAATCCTCATTCCCTCAATTCTGCCAGATGCTCTCTAGCACTGATCCCTTGGGACAAAGACACACATTTCTCTATTCACTCTTCTGCTCATAAACATCTCTCTGTAGCAACGAATTATTTGATTCACTCTCTTTACAAATATGCAGTTTTATTTAATTAATAAGCACGTTTCTTAGCGCCTGAGATTTTGGCAGCTGCTGTGGTGTGTTATCCTACCTCAGTAACTCCCCTGTAGCAAACTTTCAGTTGAAGCACATGTCACTGGGCTTCTCACTGCTATCGCCATCTGCGACAGCTTCCTTCTTCCTCAGTTATGCTTATGCTCTCTGGGCTGAAAAATAATCTTGCAGTCCTTGCTAGTCTAAGCATATGCCTACATATTTATTCAAGTAATTTTTATCAATCTGAGTTGCCAATGCCATCTTTCACATCATTTCACTAGGGTTTCATCAACATGAAGTGTCT
>NW_009940817.1:0-12982 GCF_000696875.1 Nestor notabilis | reverse complement strand
GGAAAGAGTCTAGTTTGGATCAAGACTTTCTTATTTACAAGTGGAGCAGCAGTGTGTTTCAGTGAATGCAAAATTTAAAGTGCTGCCTGATAGACCAATTTCAGACAGTCAGAGCATAATCACTGGAAAAGCTATCTAAGGCCACTCTACTCTCTACCTAAACTCATCAGGAGACAATATAGCAAATTACTGCTGAACTACACCACCAGCAAACTGGTGCTTCTTCTCCTGTACTGGCTCAGTTGCTCTCCTCAGTGAGTAGAAACAAAAGTCAAGATACATATATATAGATATATTTGAAACTCCAGCACTTATCCTCTACACCCAGGTCTAACACCTATCTCACCCACCCTGGGGTGCCAGAAATAACCTCGCTCCACTCCATGTGTTTGTCAGCTACACCCTAGTCTATTACTCAGTACAAAGGGCAGGCACAGCAAGCTGCTGCACTGCTTTCCTTCAGATACTAGCTTGCTAATTCTCTGATAATAAGCACATTTATTGAGGCTGTTTGCAAGCAATTCAGAAAGCGGTTAACTCATCCCTACTCTTTCACCTGACCAAGATTTATTTTGATGTTCAAGAACAGTCCATGCTAAATGAATGTGTTCTTGTGGAAGGGGACACAAGCAGTGTATAGCATTGGACTACAACATTAATACAGATTTATTTTTTTATAGAACCTCAGAGGAGAAATATTTCTGACAACAGCTGTCATGCTACTGTCAGGCAACATAACCTCTACAGCATTAGGTTACTACGCCCTGAACTACAGGGAAGATCTAGTTTAGCTTTAACTACATAGGACAGACTGGCACTATTTTTGACATTCCAGCTGAAGAGGCAGAGTCTGCTAATTAGCACAACAGCACATCCAAGGATTTCCCATGTACCAGAAGCCCCTTTTGAAATACAAGCAGTATCATTTACAGCCCAAGAAAGTAAGTGCTAAAGAAGCTTCACAGCAAGCATAATTGATGATTTAACAATTCTTCACATACAAAATCTTAATTAAGATGTTTTGAGAATCAAGAACTTCTCTGTAAGAGGCATTTACGATTAGCAGCTTCTTTTTACTACCTAGTCACAGATACCATGCTGTAAGTAATCACAAAGTTTTTATTAAGCAAAATTACTACCCTACCAGCCAAAGTAAGCTGGTTTAAATAGTTGTTATAGTGTGGAGTTGGCACCTTTTTAGTTATACTGTGGACTCGTAGATATCCCCAAACTGTTACAAAATAATGGTATTTTGAAATACTGTTGAATTACAGAAAAAAAAACCCCAAAAGAGATACCGTACTTCTCTAATGAGGAACCTGACAACCTAAGCATATGTGGACTGCAAAATGTAACGTACTTTATAAACTAAGAACTTTTTCTTTTCTCCTTTAATAGATCCTTTAACTTCCTAAGTATAAATAAATAAGCAGGTTAAAAGATTTATGAAAAGCAGTGCTTCTGATTGCATTGCAGCAACTTGATACAGGAAAGGGTGAATACCTGTTTGGACAGAACAATACAGAGCATATCTGATATGAGTGATGTGCTTGCTATTGGAAATAGAGATATTGCTTTCAGCTCCTTGTAGAACAGGCCAAATGCTCTTTACCATCATTGATTAAAATGAAATTAAAGCCACTAAAGCCAAGAAGAATAACAAATAGTTGCAAATATATACAAATCAGCAGATTTATACAAATGATGACCATTATGCTAAAAAATTATCTTACAAAATAAAGATAGAAGAATGAGCTTTTAATTGTTCAAGACAGCTGAACTTCTGATTAGATCTAGAAGTAATCATCTATTAGCGCACCTACACTTTTTCATTTTTGTAATTACAACATTTTTGTGATATTGAGAGTAGAAAAGTCCATTCTCCACACTAATGGTACACATAAAAGAATTAGGAATATCTTTTAAGAGCACACCCTTAATACCTCAATTTTAAGAACTCACTTCCTGAAGGTTTCCAAACTCTATGATAAACAAGGGGCGAAACGAAGGGACAGTAGCATAATCCTCTCTAAATGGGCTTATACAATGCTGTTAATGCTGCTTTTGCAGCATTAACAGACTTCAGTACTTCAGATGAGATCATTCCAAAGCTGAAACTGTGTGCAGAGGCCAACTTCAGGTCAGGGACATGAAGATATTTTGCAGTCATACTGTCATTCCACTGTCCCATCTTCTACTGCTATTATATTATAAATGGCAACCTGCTATTTTTATGGAATTGAAATAAGGGGGTAAACATATTCTACTACGTATAAAAAAAAGACTTTTATTCTAGCATGTACACGAAGGTTCAGAAATCTTTGTTATCAAGAACACATAGCACAAGAGACACAGAATGAATATGGGGTCAAGGATACATCATAAAGCCCTGTTATTACCAAAGCACTGTAACAGTTCTACTTTAATCTCCATTCAGTAGAAAGGACTCAAATCTTAAGGTTGCAGCAGAAAAATAATGTAAGATATTCCAGGGTATTAAATGTTTATATTATGGTGGGAATCAAATGTTTGTATTACAGAAAATGCTAAAACTATCCTGGCAGCATTCAGAATGATGGCTGGAGAGGACTCAAACAGATCAAGAAAATTAAGTCCTAAAATTATTTTTCAGTCATAAGCTATCTTGATCTGTTTTTTAAAACCTGCCACCTAGTATGATAAGCTTTTATTATTTAATACGCACAGGTCTAATCACAGGCCTGATGAGGAAATAACAACAATCTGCTTCAAAACAAATCCAGATCATAACCCTCCATCTACCCTGGTTTACTTTTTTTGTTCAATTCATTCTCTGCCTCACTACCTTTCTATCCCTTGACATAGTAGAATCACATATATTGTTATGTTGGGATTAAATATAATTTAACATTTCATGTTAAGAAAAAATCCACTCTTTTTGCACAGCATTTGAGCCAGGTGTTTAAGAAAAGAGTCAAAGGCAAAAATCGTAAACAGAATTAAATCTTTTTCTGTAATTATTACACACAAACTACAAAAGACTTAAACTGAAGGCATGGATTTTGATCACATAATGTTTACCTCAGATTTACAGAACTCAAATCCTGAGATTTTCATCCTAATCTTCAATAAGAGATTAATACTGGTGAGAAAACATTACAAAATGTCTTCTGCGTCCAACCTGTCTGCATTCGTAAACAAAATCGGATCAAAATAGCAGTCATTTTAGAGGTACTACGAGTTTGAAATGGTTCTGAAGTTGGGCACATAGCAAGACACTCGCACTAGTTCATTTATTTGAAAACACATATTATTATTCAAAAGAGTATGCAAAATTTTATCTGCATCTGAGGTAAAACGGAATCTGAACAGTTGCCCTTATTCAACATAATTTCACTTTCTCTAAATAATACCACCTTCCTTAAGGGCTTTTAAAACAAGAGTAAACCCATCCTTAAAGCTACAATAAACTAATACAGACTCTTTAAATCAGGCAATGTAAAAGTCAGGGGAAACAAGAGACAACTGCTAAGTCCATCCAGTAGTTTTGATAAAAATTTATGTTACATTCTCTAGAGGCGTGCCAGTTCTTTTATATGCAGAAAACCACAATTTCAAGACTTAAATGATCTTGAGACTTTCATAGAATTTTAACTATGGGATATGACTGGATTAGTAGGATGGCAGAACCTTTTTTTAGGTCTATAAGAGATTTCTTTTTCCTTTAAATTGTTTATTTCTTTGTCTTTCTTTTTCTCATTCTAAACCTCTGCCCAACCTAGAGCAAAGATCCACAAACAAGAATATTGAGCTAATGTGACCTAATTCCTTTTTTGGCTACACAGGCATACAAGTGTGAAGTGAATGGTTTTATAATGATATCTGGAATAAGAACAACAAAGTACTTAAGCTTGCAAACACTGGGCGGGGGGGGGGAAATTACACATTTCTTTATGGTCCAGGCAGAGAGAGCACAGATTTTTACCATTTTAACATCACTGCATCACTGTCTTATTTAGAAGAACTTGCATCATATTCCAGGCACAATTATATTTCTAGTTGTCCTTTATGCATACATAGAAGTATTGTCATACACTTTTAAAGCCTCATTGGTCTCAAGCGAAGAAGTAATAAAAAAGAGAACCAACCCACAGACTGATCTCTTCCCAGAGATCATCCACTTTTTTCTCTGCAAAAGTTGGAGTCTGAGACTGAAGACAGACTGCTACGAGGGACTCAGAGATCACCTTTTACATGAGCCAAAAATACTTCTATGTTGTCACATCTAAGGGCATTTTTTAATTGAGAAACTTCAGCAATATCAGGACACAACAGTTAATGCACAGCAGTTTCTGGGTGCAGCTGGATCTGTCTTTTTTTTTATTATTATTTTTAAATATGCAGGAATGTTTAAGCTGTGCCACAACTCCACATTTTATTCTGGTTATCACTGCCTTGCTATATTACTATCGATAAAGTAATGTTTTGACTTTCAGGACACCAAACCTGAGAGAGCAGGAACCTCTTTCTAAGCAACAGACTTAGAGGCAGAGAGAATGCAGGAACAGATCCAAGCAAAACTGTCAAAAGGAAGATTCCCAACATCTATAAACATTTGTGACAAGCATATGAAAAGTTACATGCTTGTCTCAAGCTCTGTAGCTCAAGCCATTGTCTGAGGTTAAATAAGAACAGTTATTAATTTCACTGAGGGTTACCCTATCACTACATCTATAAAACATTTTATATGACAGACTCAGAAACAGTTGTTTTGTAATCCTCAGTTAGTCAGGAGAATCTTCTATAGTCTGAATTTCCTACAAAGACTATTCTGCATTTTGATAAACCTTGTATTTTTCCACATAAAAAACCCACCTCTCAGTTTCATTGTTCTTCCTAAAACAATTCTTTTTTAAAAAAGCACATGCTATGTATATACTTTTCTAACTGTCCTGTTTACTCAATTTACCATCAAATCTCTACTATAAGATGTGGCATTACATCTCGAACAGCATTAGCTCTCATACAAGAGTTGTACATGTCCACAGATTACTTATAATCCATTGATTTCAGATGTATTAATTTACTCAACATTCTGGATTAACATCCTCTGTGTCTGGGGCAGGGTGTGCAAATGACAGGTCAATAACAGATGCTTCATATCTATATACATCTTTGACTAATTCTTAAGGTATATTAAGAACAGTATGTGGAAGAGGGCATACTTCTGTAGGCTGATAAGAAACCTTATGTATTTAACAAAAATTCTTCCATTGTGTATTTATGGTCCAGTGACCAACTTGCATCAGCTGAAACATCTGGGTTTGTGAGCCAGCAGAGGAATGTAAGGGAAATTTGCTAGACTGGGTTCCCATCTCCCATCTGAAGATGAGCACATGGAAGATTATTGAAAATTATCTCCTACCCAGTTTCTTTTTTGCTGAAACACTGCTAATTATGAAACAGATTATATGTGCGCCAAATGTTTTAATGCACAGATTTTACTGCTTTCTCACTGATGTGAACTCTTGACAAACTATCACAGTTCCAGCACATGCACATCACTCAAGTGGTATTATTTCTTTAGTAGGAAGCGGAATTTAAATTATCATTTAAAAATAACACATAAAATGTAATGCCCAAGTGCTTGTACATGTGGGTAAGTGTTGTCAGAATTATATTACCTTCACTCCTGTGCCATGAAAGCAAGATCTGCATTACACACACACATACCATGGCAGGTCCTGTCTGACAGAGATGTTCCAGGAGCTCTCTGTGCTCATGACTTTATCATTAGTGTCTGCCACTGCTGAAGCCCTTTACTCAACATGAATTCCAACCTAGAAAACTCCAATAAAGAAAACATGCAAAGAAGTGCACAGAGGGGTTGGAACTAGATGATCTTAAGATCCTTTCCAACCCTAACCATTCTATGATTCTAAAACTGTAAGTCATATCAAAAGAATTTGTTTCATCAGTAATATGTGTATCAAAGTGGCAAGTCAGACTTACTGTATAGCCGTTAATTGTACAACTTCTGCCACAGACTATTAGTCTGAGTTCTCTGAACATTTCATGAAACAAATCCATTAAGAACTGCGTAGCAGCTTTCAGAGGTGAGGAACCCCTACACTTTAAAGAAGAATACCTTATGCGCTGGGAAGAAGTGAGTGAACAAGACAACGTAGTTGACACATTAGGTGCGCAGTCAACTCACGTTCAAACGATGGACAGTACATTAGTCACCAGTCTGTTTATTTTGAAAATGATCCGCACTCCTTGCATTTCACTTGAACTAGTATGTACTAGAGGAATGCCTTATTCTAATTCAGTACATGCATTTTCATAGTAATAAACTAATTCTGTTATTATCTGTACATTATGAGTAGGGCTTATGATACTGAAGTCAACATAAAATTAACTCAAATTGAGGGAGAGAAAAAACTTCAATATGATTTCTCTGCTGAAGACTACAGAACAAATCTGAAATTGCCAGTTGCTAAATCCAATGATTTCACAATATTCTTTCACACAGTCTAAGCAGAGATAAAAGAAATTCTACAGCTATTCCCCGAAATTGTTGAAGTCAAATACAACTATATTTCAGAGTTAATCTATAGGCATCAGAATGTGACAGCTTCTAAATGAAGCACAACTGTAATCCAACAGTTACTGACGGTCAATAAACAGAAAACCTAACAATGCCATTTCAATGCAAATGCTTCTCAAACTGGGATGCAGTTAAACCACTTGTATTGACATTCAAATGGACATAAACACAAGCCAAAGAAGGTAGATGTGAATGTTTGTGCTGATAAACCTTATATCAGCTATTATCTTTTTCTATGCCAATCTTCTTGTATGCAGCAAAGTCTTCCGATATTAATACTGAAATCTAATATTGAATCTGTTATTCTATTAATATACAAATGAAAAGAGAAAGACATGAAAGATGTAAGGTTTGAACTCAGCGTGGATTTAGCTGCTTCACTGTAAATTACTTCCTATGCAGGCCTTCCTAACCTTGATTCCTTCACCATAGCCAACATATTTCATTATCATGTCATGCCATATGAATGAGCTAGTAAAGGTCATGAGTCCAGAGAGACAATAGAAAGCTTGATAAGAAGTTCCAAAAATGCATGTACAATATGGAAATACTAGCTCAGATCCTGAAAACTGGTCTACCTTGACAATACTGCTTCCAGTTAAGGACATATGTCTCCACACCACAGCCAACTGAGCACTGCCTAAAGGAATTATGTTCCCATTTACCTTAGGTATGAGATTTAGTAAGCTCATAATAAAAAACCAACAAGAGTTTTGGTGAAACAGAATTCTCTGTTTAAATATCCATCTTGTAATGGTTCATAACACTACCTCACCATGTGGTTTCTCATTATTTTCAATGATATATAAAATGCAAGATATAACACCACTAGAAATCAGTAGAAAAGCATAGATGATGAAAAGTCAGGCACATGCAGAAAACACTAACAAAGAAGCCTGAGAAGGGAAAAAACAAAGCAATAAACACAGATCCCATGTGAAATCAAGAGCTCACAGTCATACTATGGACACTAGAATTCTCATGGTACCACTGCATAGCTGTGTGTGCTTATTATGAGATAAAAATGTTAGCACTGCATAATTTTCTACAGTAGAGCCAAATTTGTCCATTTTTATTTTTAAATTGGTCAAAACACAAAGATTTGTGGTGCATAAAGCCCATTTAGAATAGGCTGCTTAATTGGTTCTGTAAGTCTAGTGCATCAGCTGCCTGGGGATCTGGACAGCAGCCAAGCATCCCAAGTTCAACACGTATAGTAGCTCTGTCTGTTCTTTATCCTCACATAGAAAGACTAAAGCTATTACAACTTAAAGTTACCACTAATGTATCGTTCATAAAGTTTGCTTTGGGGTTGTTCAGCCTGGAGAAGAGAAGCCTTTGGGGATACATTAGAGCAGCCTTCCAGTACCTAAAGGTGGCCAACAAGAAAGCTAGAGAGGGATGTTTTACAAGGGCATGTGGGTATAGGACACAGGAGAATGGTTTGAAACTGAAAGAGGGTAGATTTAGATTAAGTATTGGGAAAATGTTCTTACTGAGAGGGTGGTGAGGCACTGGAACAGATTGCCCACAGAAGTGGTAAACGCTCCATCCCTGGCAGTGTTCAAGGCCAGGTTGGACAGAGTCTTGGGCAGCATGGTCTAGTGTGAAGTGTCCCTGCTCATAGCAGGGGGGTTGGAACTGGTTGATCCTTAAGGTCCTTTTCAACACAAACCATTCTATAATTTTATGAGAAAACCCTTCCCCAACCTATTAAAGCTACTAAAAAAGCAGATCAGTACTTCAAAACATTTTGGACTGAGAAGTACTTGGTGGGGAGTTTTTGTTGTTTTGTTTTTAAACACACTTCTATTCAATAGCCCGATGTGAAAAGTTCAGGATAACTGGTCATTTTTTTGGCATTATATTCATAAAACCAGCAAGTTGTTATTCTGTTTCTCCTCAACTAGAAAGGAGAGATGCCACATGAAATCAGTAATGGTACCACACATGTATTGGCACTGGTACCTTTTTCTGTCAAATGTCTTTACAGGGGAAACTATGTCAAAACTTTTATTTTACAAAAGCTTAATTTTAAACATGCCCATGCTAAGATGATTTCCAATAGCTCAGTGAATAGAAAGGCATTTAGTGTCAAGTAAAGCTGGAACAGCTTGCTAGGCTCTTCGGAAAATAAATGGAACAGTACAGGTTTATATAAAGGTATCATTTCTTTATGCATACTTTAAAAAAGAAATAATCATCCAATCACTCAATTTCTTTCTGTTCACATTCTCACAAGAATAAGTGGTAAAAATATTCCTGAAAGGTGAATTTGGGACTCACTTTAAATACTTGTAAAAAGTGAACATACAATTACATTATCAATTTAGATAAAATCCTTTTATAGCATAGATGACAAATAATTCCTGTAATTAACCATTACAGTTTTAAATATTAATGCCAAAATGTTAAATATTTACATGGCATTAGCTGTTGGCCTTTCATATATGAGAAAAAATTTGCAAACCACTATAATGAAGAATTACAGAGTTATGTATTATTTCACCAAACAGTAACGTTTCAGGTATTTGGGTAATGTGTTTAAGCTTAAACAGGGGATATTCAGGTTAGATATAAGGAAGCAGTTCTTTACTGAGAGGGTGGTGAGGCACTGGAATGGGTTGCCCAAAGAAGTGGTAAATGCTCCATCCCTGGCACTGTTCAAAGCCGGGTTGGACAGAGCCCTGGGTGATGTGGTTTAGTGTGAAGTGTCCCGGCCCATGGCAGGAGGGTTGGAATTAGATGATCTTAAGGTCCTTTCCAACCCTAACTATTCTATGATTCTGTGACCACATATTCGCTCTAACTAATCTGCCCATCATGACTTGAAGGTGACCAATTGGTCTGATATATTTAAAGAAGAAAAGCTTTACTGCACATGAGCACAGTTACAAAGCTATTTGCATTACTGATTTTTAAAAAAAAACAAAAAACAAAACCAACCCACTAAAACTGTCTGCTGCCCTAGAAATTTACATTAATATGCTCTTACGGTCGCTTAATTAAATACTCACTACTAATTGCCACATCTAAATAGTGTGACTTGTACACTTGTACAAAATTCAATTTGTAACTATCCAGAAACACCAGCTGGAGGAGAAAAAAGTAATAAATATTGTTTCCTTACAAAATCCTGGCAAATCAGTAAACTCCTTTGGAAATGTCTACTACTATCCATTATCTGATCCGAAAGGACAAACCTAGAGAAACCCTTATTAAGTCTTCAATCCTATTCTAAATATTTAGCATCATGGGAATACTCTGAACTCTAATCCTTTTTTTGCTCTGGAGATACCACCTAAAGTGACTATATCACTTTAAGTGTATTGAATAATGTTTTCTTGAGCAGAATGTTCTATGAAACAAACAATATATTACATTTTTCTTCATCAATTCATGTTTGTCTTGATTCGTACATAGGTTGTCACGCTCTGCATCACAAATGTTTCAATCTATATACTGCATACAAATAGGGAATGATGAAATACTAAACTGTTGTTTACATGAGAAAATAACTTACCTTGCAAATATGCACTATCAACAAAATGTTCATTTTAAAGACGTGGCAAGTGTAAAATCAGCTGTTATGGAATTACAGGGTTTGAGCAATAAACTACTGTAACACAGGGCAAGCCAAAACACTAAGAAACAACAGTTAATATCGAAGGAGGCCAGGTAAATAGCATCTTTAAAAAAAAAAAAAAAAAAAGAAGAAAAATTGCTTCAGTGGTTATTGTAATAAATGTGCTAGATATTACCATTTCAATTATCATTTCAGCTGCAGTTCACACCAGTAACAAGGTTGTTCTAGACATATAAAACCTGGTTTTATTCCTCTCCAATCCTTCTGCCTAATGACTCCATAGGCAAGGACTGAATACGTAATATTCATTACAGCAAGCAGAGACCAAAATTTTCAAGCTTACATACCTTACACTGGACAAAAATATCCATTGCTGGTGACCAGAATAAGGAACTGGATTTCCAATGAATTGGGCACCTTTGTATCCCTTCACCAGAATCAGAGAATTTAAGCTATTTCACTGCAGTGCCTTTCTCTTTGGTATCCAGGAAATTGCCTACTAACTTCTAGTTTCAGAATAATGTTTTTCATACCATAGACCAAGTAGCCAGAAATAAATCAACAACCTGACTCACATGCAGTCTTTTAGGAAAGCTAAAAAAAGACCTAATGAAGAAAGTTAGATCAAATCACTTGCTTTGACTAGCAAATATGTGAAATCTGCTCATAAAAAATAGCACAGAGATATTCATCAAGTTACTCTTCTACATTGTACGATAGCCACTGTAAACTGATGAGACAGATTTTATGTATGGTATCAACCACTCACTCCCAGGGTTTTGCAGTTACGTTTATGAAAGGTTAACAGCAGGCACTAATACGAGTATCATGACTCTTTTCAGGCAGTAGGTGAAACCTTGAAGAAAAAGTGGCTCTGTCTTCACAAAAGTGACCTGACCTTTGCTTTGGTGGGTTTTTACTCTGCAAGAAATACAAAGCACTGCATGCTTTCCAATGCATCCTTTCTAGCTGATAAACTACTTTGTTCTAGCACTCTGCACAAAACGACTACATTTTCTAAGGATCAAATAGCATGTTATTAGTGCTAGCTAAGGATAGCTCCATGCATCATACTAGAAACAAACTTCATAGACCTGGAATGTCATATGAATCACAAACAAAGAAAATATGTAATTGGCCAAGAACCTTTGCTATGCTGACCAATTAGAAGTAATTCTCATTGAATTAAATATATTTAATTTTACAATGACTTTGCAGTTCTTTGGATATCAAAGGCATCACAAATCCAGCATGCTTATCTTCTATGACACTTCTGCTCTGAAAATTTCTTGCAGCATGCAAAGAACTCTGTAGGGTAACTGTGACGTGTTGCACAAGAAAGCTAACCTAATCTTAACCTGACAATAAAATTTGTTCAAAACCCACAATAGTATGTAATGGTTTTACCTGCAACCGATGAAATGTTTCTGAAACAACCTGTAGTTCAGTGCAAGCAATAGGGGATATTTTTATTGGACGCAGAATACCGTGATAGCGAAAGTAGCTCTAGTATATGATGTAGTAACAAAGAACCCCTTCTGTTAATGGACTTTTAAAGTATTTAAATATATTAAGTTTAGAGGAAAATGTCGCTTTTATGGAGCCAGATCCTGCAGTCTTTGCACAGCTAAAACTTCCATGGAAATCAATGGGAGCTTTTAAAATATAATAGTAAGGACATGCCCAGGGTCACTAACATAATACAGTTCTGCTGCTATGCTTTATGTGCATGCTCGGACTATCTCTGTCACTTGCAAGAGCTCAAAATACAGAAATCTGTGTGAATTCAAGAAGATAAATACCCTTTTTAAACAAAGAGCATGGTTTCAAAGGGAGTATGGCACAATGATAGTGCATTTTTCGTTTGGCTAAAATATTAAATAATGTTGACATATTTTAAGTTTGTCTTGAATATTTACAATGTATGAAGTGAATTTAAAGTGAAGTTTAAAAATAAATAAAAAAAAATCCTTACAGTAAGTTCAACGTCAATTATCATTTTGGGGACAACTGTGACAATGGCAGAATTTGGCTCCATATATTCTGTTAGCAAAAATAAACCCCAGACTGTTTATATGATGTAAATCGCTTTTTAAAATGTTACTGGAGCTATAAGCACTGTGGGCCCAGAATTACACATAAAAATTTCAGGGAGAGTTTGCCTCAGTGAACTACGAGGAACTGCGCTTTATTTGCAAATCAGCTCAATGTTGGGTTTTTTAAAGGAAAAAAAAAAAAATAAACAGATAAATGAAACCCAAACAAACCCAGGTGTTTCAGATATAATCTCTCGGGTAACCAAAATTAACTCAGGGGCCTGGTCCTGATACGGATCTCATACGGAGACCCTACCCTGCAGGGGGTCCAAACCCTTGTGCTGGCACTGGGGTACTTCCAGCAGGTCTAGCCCCAGCAAGTCACTGCTGCGTTCCTGGCGGCTTCACTGGGGCAACTCTGACAAAGCCGCACGACCACGGCCAGGCCCCTCCCGCGCTGTTAGCTGCCAGGTTCACGGATGGTTTGCCACGGTTACCGTTTTGGAAGGGTGTTTGTGTAACTCTACTTTCAACCACGCTTCGGTTGCAGCCGCCAACGCCTGGTCGGTTCTGGGGTGTGTTGGGACGCGGTGGTTGCCCGGCTCGCTGCTGACTCGCGCCATTGTTGATTTCGCTGTTGTAGGGGAAAGGCGCTAGGGCGGCAGATAAGGCTGTTGCCATGGTGATGAAGGAGATTCCGAGGGAGGAGTCTGCAGAGGAAAAGCCCCTCCTTACTATGGCATCACAGGTGGGCGGAGCGCGGGGCCCCGA
>NW_009940816.1:994-2002 GCF_000696875.1 Nestor notabilis | reverse complement strand
GGACCCCCCGGTCGCCCATCCCTCCCTCCCTCCCTGTTTCCCCTCGATACTCACCCCGACCGCCGGCGCTCCCTGCCTGTCCCACCTCAGTACGGAGACGGCTGGCGAGCTGTAAACCGCGTCCCCTAGCCCGACACAGCCCCACCGCGCACGCCCCAGGGGGCCGGGAAAATGACCAGAACCAACCCCTTCCCGATAAACCCTTCCATCGCCCTACACAGGTGCTTAAAATAACGGCGAAGGCCAAAACACCTGCGTAGGGATTTGTTTTTCCTTTAAAATACAGAGAGGGCAAACAGCGCCGGCTGTCAAACAACGAGACTAGAGTTAAAAATTGAAAGAGTGGCATTCGCCTTTTCTACTACGAATTTCTTGCGTTCTCGTCACGGGGAAAATTAGCTACCTTCAATTTCCATGTTTGTTAAAAAAAAGATAAAGTTTATTTTTTTTCTGGTTTTTTCCCCTATAATTTTTTTTGTCACAAAAAAAAAAAAAAAATCTATATTTTGTCATCTAAGCATTTATTTTACTGAATCCAAAAAGACATGAAAAGGGAGAGGGGAGAATCACGTCCGTTCGTTTTAAACTAACGTATAGAAGTGATTTTTTTTCCTCCTTTTTTGTTTTTTTAGACGACATATAATAAATATGATATAGCACTCAGCACTCGGTCTGTACAATTCTGTTCGCATTAGGGAGCATGCCACTTTTCAATAAGAAAAAAAAAAGAAAAATAAAAGGTCATGAGAAAAATCAGTGCAAAGTTCTCCGTTCCCCCGGTCTTGTCCGCCGGATAGAAGTGATTTTTTTTCCTCCTTTTTTGTTTTTTTAGACGACATATAATAAATATGATATAGCACTCAGCACTCGGTCTGTACAATTCTGTTCGCATTAGGGAGCATGCCACTTTTCAATAAGAAAAAAAAAAGAAAAATAAAAGGTCATGAGAAAAATCAGTGCAAAGTTCTCCGTTCCCCCGGTCTTGTCCGCCGGGCGGGGGTCGAGGCG
>NW_009940816.1:0-399 GCF_000696875.1 Nestor notabilis | reverse complement strand
GCAGCCATTAGTCTCTCCGGCGGTCTCGGGCTCCCTCTCCCTTCCCTCTTCCTCCTTCGCCTCCTCCCCCTCTGTCCCTCTCTCTCTCCGAGCTCCAAGTCCTGCTCCGCAGGAGCCGAGGTCGGCGGGTCGCCCCGCGGCTCTGCCCGCCTTCCCCCGCGTGTGGTCGTTTCACTTACGGGCTCGGCTCTGGGTTCATGGTTCAAGAGTCCCTGGCTCTGACTGATCGCCTCCCTCGGTGGCCGGTGGCTGCCTGCAGAAGCTCCTGCCCCTCGGCTTCCCCTCGCTTCCTCCTCTGCGGTGCTGGGGCATATTTGGGGACGGGGAGGGGAAGGGCTCGTTGCGGGACCGCGGTGCCGCTTCACCGGGGGTGCGGGGTGCCGGGCATGGGGTTAGCCA
>NW_009940815.1:0-320 GCF_000696875.1 Nestor notabilis | reverse complement strand
GTCTGTGGGGCGCTATGGGGTGTCTATGGGGTGCTATTGGGGTCTACAGGGTGCTATGGGGTGTCTACGGGGCACTGTGGGGTGTCTATGGGGTGCTATGGGGAGTCTGTGGGGCGCTGTTGGGGTGCTATGGGATGTCTATGGGGTGTTCTACAGGTCTATGGGGCACTATAGGGTGTCTATGGGGCACTGTGGGGTGTCTATGGGGTGTCTGTGGGGTGCTATGGGGTATCTATAGCGCTCTAGGAGGCACTATAGGGTGTCCATGGGGCTACAGGGCTCTATGGGGCGCTATGGGGTGTCTATGGGGCTCCTTGGGG
>NW_009940814.1:0-21181 GCF_000696875.1 Nestor notabilis | reverse complement strand
GCATTATATAGAAACTATATATATATATATATATAAAATATATAGTACAGCATCCAACAATCACTTGAGGAGTAAATCATCTTTCTCACTTCTCTTCCCTCAAGTTCTGCCTGCAATCTTGGTTGCCTACAACATCTATCTTAAATCACTACAAAGTCTCTGGGCAAGAACACTGAACAGTCTCCTACTGGTGAAGCAGGTTCATTTCAGAAAGGTGGAAAAATTCCCCAGAATAATTTGTGAGGTCATTAAAGAGGCTTATGGATAAAAAGAGCTAACAATGTATGGAAGCCTTTATAAGGCTGAAAGATTTATAGGACAGCCCAGACAAGCTTTATATCATATGATAAAAACAGTAAGATCACAGATCAAATCCAAGAATCGGGTTGCTTACGTCAGGTACTAATTTACAGTCACCAACTATAAAATAAGGCGCTTCCATACTCATTTGTCTTTATAAAGAATTATGAGAAAAGTCAAGGTATGTCAGACTTGTCTGCTTCAGATATCTGATGGATTACACAAGCTAAAGCATAAGTGGTTTTTGCTTTGGGTTTTTTTCCCCCCTTTAAATTTGCAGCATTCGTTTCACAATCACATCTTCTTCCTTCCTTTATTGTAACATTACAAAATATACATATACTTTTCCCATTCATGCTCTGGCCATATCTTGCCATTACTTGGGCTCTCACCGCACTGATCTCAACAGTAGGTCTAAAATAAAGGCATCTTAAACAGAAGACTGTGTGAATCCAGAAATGTCTGCAGTCAGAAAGCTCCATTAATCAGCTGAACAAAGGCAGTTAAAAGATCAGTGATGCAGATACGTACATCTACTGCAAATGCATCAAAATGGGGCAACAGGAGACTTTATGGAAATGAACTCAAAGTCTGACAGTGCCGAGTATCTGTACCAGAATCTTAACATCCACAAAATTTAATTTCATTATATCATGCAGGTTGTAGATGGTATTTTTTTCAGAATAAAGAACTAACGCTGCCCAAAAGCTTAATTTTATTCTCTCCTCCCTCCTTAAGAAGAATGGAAACCACACAACAGCACATACATCTAAATAAATTAAAGCCATTTAGAAGCAATTTTATTCTGCAACAGAAACAAACATACTGGAAAAAAATGTTAGTTACTAATGAAATTTACACTAAGAGACAGCCTCAGTTGTCTCTGGTGGCTCTATTAATAGGATTGCGCTATAGAAGAATTTTACTGTCTTTCAAACACGTATGACTATGAACAATGAACTACGTGTTTGCATTAAAAGAAACCCTTCAATTTCTTATCACAAAAAAACCCAACCAATCAAACAAACAAACAAAAAAAAAAAACCCAACCCAAAAACCATCAGCCTTTGCAGGGTCAAACAGCATTTATACGAGTTCAAATATTTTCCATTTTCAGCCTCAGACATGCGTTTCTTTGAATCATTCCTACCTGCTTCCTTTACTAAATCTAGTGAAGTGAGACACAGATGAAGGAATCAATAGTCACGTTATTTATGGTGAAGCTCCTACTAAGTGTCAGTATTCTCTGATAATACTGCGCACTGAAGAGGTATCAAAAAAGCTTTGCTACCACAGTTTGGCAACACAGCCAAATCTCATCTCAACGCCATGTGACTCTTCTCCCAAGGTATGGTTGCAATGGAGGGACTTATTTGGACTTGAATCTACAACACAAAACATTCAGATTTATCAACAAGGGGCTAGTTTTGCTGCATGCTTTCCCCAATGGCACTACAGCACTGAGAACACAGCAAGGCATAAAACTGTTAAAACTGAGTATCTGATTTAATTTGATTTAATCCATCCCCATACAGTACAGCTATGTAGATCTCTATCACATATACATCACAGACTATTCATATACACACCAAAAAGCACATTAAAAGACAATGCTGCTTGGCAGCCAAGTCATAATTTTGACATGCTCAGATCTGATTGCTTCTTTTTCATTAATGTATGTGTCTTGAATTACAAGGATTGATACGGTTGTCCATGCTTTTTGCTAAATTTTAAGCAATCTGAACTCCACTATTTAGAAGTAAAAACAGTTTACTAACTCCACTTGCTTAGTCTTTTTCTCCCTTTAAACTTCTGGTTTCATAACTGTTTTGTTAGTACTGTGTCCATCATTTTGCAAGAATAGGACAACAGAGATGCTGAATTGGCAGAGGAAGGTGTAATGAAACTAAATCTAATACTCACGGGCAACTAAAATGGAGACAACCAGGCTGGAAGCACCCCAGATCAAGTGCCCAACGTCATGTAATACGTTGCACTGTTTCTTCTCTGAAGACAGATACTCTCCGTGAGAGCCAGCTAGTGTGCCCTGCTCTCCTCCTTTCTAATTTATAAGGTACAGATCTACAGCAGCTTCTTAGCTATTGGAGGTGGGGAGGTCGGGGGTGGAATTCGTGGAGTTTTTTTTAAACCATCCGAATTTTTTTTGCAATATATTGCCTTACAGATTTATATAGGCAAGCATCTAGTCTGTACTGACACAACTATTTTTTGTATGTACTTTCTAGCATTTTAAAACAGTTTCTATAACTGAAAGAGAATTGTAACACTAAGTTTTTGTTGAGAACTAAGTTTCCATCTCTACTCAGCGAGGTATCTCATATGCCTCTGATCTACTTGGGAGAGGAGTAAATGCCAACACAAGTTAACAAAACATTCTGCAAAATGGTAAAAAGCAAGAAATTAATTACAGAGCACACAGGCAAGGGAGGCTGATGCAAGATAGCACGAACAGCTCCCTGAATTTTATGATAGTTCAATTTCATGCTTTTTAATTTATTTTTTAAGTAACTACAGCATTCAAAAAACGTTTTCAAGTCTCATCCCAGCACAGCCTTTTTTTTTTTCCTAAAAGGACTCGAAAGATTCAAAATACTGAAATCATGTCCTGAAATTCAGTGCTTTTAACGTGTGTATACTGACAAAAGTTATGTCACTACAAATAGTGACATAATGTTGGAATTTAAAGAGAATTTCTGTTAGCCAAGTTTCAAGTTGGTTTCCTATGATCAGTCTATCTACTCATAAAAAAAAAGTTCTAATTTTTTTTGGGGGGGGTGTTTGTTTTGTTTCTTTTTTAATCTACTAACCAAACCAAGTAATTAATGAGAAGTAATATATGAGACAGGGAAAATACTTGTCATCCCCAAAATGAAGAAATTCACTTCTGTGAAGCAAGTAAGATGACTTTACTGAGCCCTAACTGACAACTTATGTCCTGTCTGAGAATAATAAGGACGTTTACAAATAATAATACTGATACTTGTAATTGTAACAAAGTTCTATCCAAGTCTGGCAATTTTGTGTAGAAGAAATATGAACACAACAAACAAGCTTACTTGCATGTTTGTCTGCCAATACAATAAGTGTACTTGATATGTCTCTTCTTCTGTAGAAGCATACCACCTTTGCTTCCACATTTCCATTGGCAGTCTGAAAACAGGAAAAAAGAAAAATTGAGCACAAATCAAGAACTGAACTGTATGCACACCAAACTAAAAACATCATACATAATGTGGAATTTTGTACAAATGCCACATAGCTCTTGTACCTTCTACCTTCTAACACCCTCCAGCTGCATACACTTCATCTAACACCACAGAGACTCTGGTGTGATCCATTCCAGGGTAGAGGAACAAAGTTTGGCCTTTCCCTCCTAATTGTTTCCGTGGGATCACCATTTTCAGCAGTTACAGATGTTTCAAGGGGCAAGAAATATCACTTACCTGCAGTTATGACATATTTACATGCCACTTTGGTACTTTTCAGGTAATGCCTACATTATGCCGAACTCAAAAGCATTTTTAAAATCCTAGTGAAGAAAAGCTGTGAAACCTAACAACAGAATTCATTTTTAGGCTGCCCTCCAAGCTCTGTAAGACAGTAGGAAAGCAAATGAACCCAGCCATTGTTACTTTCACAAAAGTTTTTCTTTCCCTGACAGCACCAGTGAGCTAAACAATGACCAACACTAAAAAGTCATTCAAAAAGGAGAACCAAGGAAGATGTACCAGGAAATAAACTCTGCACCACTGACAACATACAGAAAGGTCTGAATTTTTGAAAGGTTTGGGATTTTTTTCTTTAAATTCTTAAAATGTGATCATCAATCACTTGTAAGATGGCACCTGCCAAACTGTGAAAGTGCATTTATACAAACTCTAGGGAAAATACACCTACTGGTTTGTTACCGCCCCAGCCAATCTACTGCTTCTAAAATAAAACAGCAAATAATGAAAATGTAACTTCAAGGAGTTGTATTGTACTACTGAAGAGGCCTTGAAAACCATGATGATGGCACAGTTTCAGAAATGAGAAGTTTGTTGCTAAGACGTGAATGGAGGAAAAGTTTAATCTTTCATACTACTAGTATTCTAACACAAAGAAAAAAAGGGGGAAAAAACCTCCAAAACAAAAAAATAACCAAAAAACCCCAACGAAACCAACAAAAAACCCACAACAATCAACACAAATATTTGCCCTTGCAGCCTAACAATTTTTTGTACAGAGCCTGAGGAACTTCTACCCTTTTTTGTTAAATAATTCAAAATTTTTGAATTTTAAGGAACTAAAACACAAAGGCAGGAGCCACCTTGTTACAACACAGATAGCTACAATGTAGAATTCTGTGTTTCATTTAATTCCCCAGGCTTCATTTACACTCAGTGAAAAAAAGGCAACTCAAGATACACAATTCACTTCAACCTGAAAGACTTATTTCAAAGTATGAATTCAGGGAAACTACAGCTCAATCAAGAGTTGCACCAAGATGAGATATCCAGGCTGAAAGTTCTTTTTTTTCAAAAGTGGGGGGAAATGAAGAGGGAAAGAAGAGGGGAAAACAACTCTCTCCTAGAAAGTGACCTGCACCCTGTAACTGGTGGAATATAGCTATTGATAACCTCATGGTTATGGATCCACTGGGAGCACTTCAAGATCTTGCTCTTGTTTCGTTACTGGAGGAGAGACAAAAGTGTTTCTGCAAAAGACCTCCACTAAAAATCAGGGGTTACAAAGATATCCTAGCCTTCAGGTTCTGTCTTTGTCATTATATCGATGCATTTTCTCTTCCAAGTAGCTGCTGTGGAAAGACCTGTGTTTCCATCACTGGTGGCTGAAGAAAAAAACCTAATTTTAGTCAGTTAATTTAAATTCAAATCCAAACCAGCAATGTCATATTCCTTCAGAGGCAGGGAGAGACTGCAATGGATACGCTGGTACTAAACCCGAGAAAGCGGCATGTTTAAGATACAGCTAACAACTTCAGAACACTCTCCCCCCCTTAGGGAAGCTTAGGTAAAATTTCAGCATCGAGGACTTCAGCTGGCTTCCCACATACAAGCTATCATGCTTCCCTTCTAGATCCACCAAAAAAGAAATCTGGCAGATGAAATAATACACCTGCCCAAAGGACAACCAGCAAAGACAAAGTCTGAGGAAGCAGATAACAGCTCCCAACCTTCCTGTTGAACAAGTCTCCCCAAGAAAGATCAAATTACAAAGTTCTCCATCCTCTAGGCAAACTATTATCTTCATAGCGCATGATCCTGGCACAGGATTGAAGAACTGCAGAAATCTCCTGCCCTACAGGTGGGCATAACCACCTTGAGAATGACCTACCACTGACACGCAGTCCTTTCATACCAAATGAGAACAATCCAGCAGGTCTCAAAGCATTCCAGAGAGCTATTAGAACAAAAGTATTTTTAAGCTTCTAATTACCAGATAACTGCTAAAGAATTGTTTTGATTTTAATCAAATCAAACAGATCATAAATTCAATTAACTTCAAAGACTTGATGGAAAAACTTGTTTACCTTATTGAGCTCTTCTATTCTTCGTATCAAATACGGGTTACTTGAAGAATTTTCGAAGTAGACATAATCTGACAAAAAGAAGAACAGATCTTTAAAACATGAACTGCTAAAAAAATTTAATCAAAACCTCACATGTATACCTGTTAGAGACACCACAGCAAATTCATTTCTTGGCAACCAGTATTTCAAATGTTCCTACCAAATCCAAGATTGTAAGAAAGGGCATAAAAACCCCACACCAGCATAAGGAACATTTATTAGTGCAATCTGAAGGCAATAAATTCACTTTCAGGGGAAAAAAAATACAATGCTCTACCATCAGCCTTGAAAGCAAATAATATAATCTTCATTCTCTCTCTGATCAGATTATTTCCACTTCAATCACACTCTTGTCTTTACTTGCTTCCTCTTATCAAAACCCAGCCACTTCTCACCAGCAATACACGTGATCTTTCCCTTTCCACTCCAGCTCATCTTACACACATTGCCCATTTACTTAGAGTACACAAACAGTTTCATTCTTTCTTTCTCCTTTATCTTTTTCTCTACTTCCTCGTCTTTTACACCACTGTAATCCCAGAATACTCTCAACAAAATTCCACACTTTAAACCAAACAGGTCAGTAATATTAGTATTTTCAAGCAGGATATGTATGTATATAAATTACTTGGTATTACTGAGCTCCAACCTTAAACACTCCTTTTTACAGGTAAGGAGAAGGAACCTCAAGAGTCCTGAATAGAGTTGGCCTTTACCTCCCAATACTCCAGAAGCCAAACCCTAAGCCTTAAGTGAGGCAAAAAAGAGGGCTGAATTCACCTCCTTCCTGCAGCCACACACCCTCGGGTGCTGACTTTGCATGCCGATCCAACAACCATTCCTTCAAGACTATCTACTAAATTCAAGACAATTTCCCTTCAGATTTCCCAGCTCATTTGTGTTTGGAGTGAAAACATAGTGGAAAGACCCATAGCTCCTGGGCACAATTTCGGTAATCTGCAATGAAGACATTAGCATGATGCTCCAACGATGAATGGGTTTTTAGCAGTGCTCACCTTTTGTAAATAGAGATAACTACTGATGCTGTTATCAGTCTCATCAAAATGCTTGTTAAAAGGGCAGTTGGTATCAGAGATATTCTTACCATCTCCCCAGCCCAGAGGAAGGAAGACACACCCATAGGCTCCTGAAGACGTGTACCATGAGTTAACCATTCCCCTCTTACCCTCAGGGTGTCCAGGGAGTCACCAGAGCATTCATGCATCATGTCCTGCAGCAGCCCTTCAAATTCCCCAGGTCAAGCTGCTCAAGCTCCTGACACTGATATTCTGAGACTACTGCTTTAGCTCCCCGGAGTTAACAGGCCAAGCTACCCACGATGTGAGACACAGGAGCACAACAACGACCGCTGGGCTGCAGCTTGCATGGCCTGCCAACAACTCCAGTGTCTTCATGTCCCTTCAACAGGGCTGGGCTGCCTTAGGAGAGAGGTCACAAGCTGAAAATCCCAGGGGATACAATACCAAGAATGATAAAAAAGTTTCCAAGCTCTTGTCTTTCCAAAACTTCTGTCATGTGCCATGAGCTGCAAGGACACCTTGCAATGAAGTCTCAACACGGTCTTGAAGTTGTGAGTGACGAGGCTGTGTGTGATGCCAGTCCTCAAACAGTGCACACCTGGGGTCATCTAACCATGCATACTGTAACCAGGGCTAATGAAGCATAGAAACAGTTGCTATTTTTTTATATATATAATTTTGTGCATTCAGTCCTCCACACTTCTCAGTCTGATCACCAGCCATCTTCACCCACACTAACATGCATCTGAGTGACTCCAAAACTTCCCTCCCAACTGCAAGAGTTGAGTCTTCCTAAATGTCACTTCCTTGCAGGCTTTATTTAGACTGGAGAACGGTCTCATCTGAGGAATTCAGATTGGACGTCTGATTTGTAGAAAACAAAGTTTCCAGAAATGGTTAAAAACCCCAAGTAACCAGATCCTAAATTTCCACTCCTAAGCACCAAACAGGAAACAACAGGCTCAACATTACTATGACCAACTCTACCGGAAGTCCCAAAAAGAAAGATACTGCACAGCTCCAATAACTACTGCTGACTGAAACAACAACGACAGGCATTAAGCAATTTACAGATCAGCAGAGTAAAGGGAAATCTTTTTCCCCCTGCAGGAGAACCATCCATTGCACAACAAAGGCGCAGCAGTGGAGCATGCAGAAGCTTTGAGGCACCTTCATGCTCACTGGCCACTTCTCAAGTCTCCACCACCTGATGAAAGGATGAATTCTTTCCCTCCAGCCCTCTCATTACCCCGAAGACAACCTGCTGCCCCTCACTTCAGGTAGTCTGGATGAGGCTGATGCAAAAATCTTATATTTGTGAACACTGTGACTAAAAATAAAATTAAAAGTAAAGGAAATGTCAATCTCTGCCCTGAAAATACAACTTTGTTGCCAATTCCATAGGTTACAGGTGACTAAGAGCTTTTTTTGCATGCATATATGTGCATACACTCGCACAGACACACTTCCTACCTCAAGTGAACATGAACTCCATTTTTTGTGTAACATTTACTGATTGTAAAATCTGGCATGGATTTACAGAAAGCTTATCACAGATGAATGGTTTACCAAAGAACAGCTCACGGTGGCATCCAACAGTTTTGAATAATAAACCCCCCAAAACATTTGTTTTGCTCATCAGAGGAACATCCCCAAACCCACACTCCATGATCAGCAACTGCAAACAAAGCTCACACAAAACAGCCAACTGCTCACTGCAGAACCAAAGCTGTCCCATGGGATGCTTCAAGAGCTGACACATGACACAGTGTGGAGGTGCATACTTAGACCAGTGCTTGATGACTTCATCATGCCACAAATGCACAGCCCAGTACAACTCATCCATGTTTTAGACTAATCCCACAACTATGTTAAGCATATCACCAGTAGCTATGCAACTAAGGAAGACCTATTTCCCATTACTCAACCTGAGAAAGGGTTTCTTCCTCTCTGCAAGTAATGCAGAACACGCTGAAAATCGCATGAACCAGAATGCAAGCAGATCAGAGTGGAGTAATCTGCATTTTTCATAGAGATTTCAAATACTTTAACTAAAATTAAAATGCTATCCTACACAGAGAAATGCTTGAATTACCCACTATTCCACACATACAATAAAGAAATTTCAAGTTCAACAAACCACTCTCCAAAATGATGCTCTAGCAGGTGAGAGCACTCTTATGATTATTCCACAAGCAACAAAATCCATGAAGGTTGGTTTCCTGCACACCAGGTTTAAAGGAGGTACACCCCATGCTCCGCTGACCCCTAGACTCCAAAACACCTCCTTTCCCCATGAGCTGCAGTTCCACTTCATCTCCAGCTTCCTTCCCATACCATGGAAGAGCATCCTTCTCATACTGCCTACTCAACTAATACTATTCCTTTTGCTTTCAGTAGCTACAACTGCATACACACACAGATGCACTGGGTAACAGAAACCCTCTACAGTGTCCCAGTGATCCAGTTTACAATGGGAGACATCCTGTATGTGCACAAGTGCCAGAGTCTTTGTGCCTTAGGCTGAAAGACAGGATAGAGAAAGAGACAAAATTAATAGACCTCTAAACAACAGGAAGAAATGCATCTCAGCTCCTACCACAGACCAGGAAGCAAAGAGTACACTAAAACGAAATATAAGGTTTAGGGACAGAAAAGTAGAGCCTCATAGCAAGCAAAGTAAGTCAGACCCTTCAATTAGCAATCCTTGCTAATTTATTTGCTCTCCTAGTTACACAATTGAAGAAAAGGACTAGCCTATCCACCCCGCAGCCCACAAGCACAGCGTGTGTCCTTACAAACAGGAACCACCATAAAACACACGAAGCCCACCCCTTACCACCAAACTGCCTGAACAAAGGTTGGCTCAGGCTGGCAATTCAATCCCATACCTTCACAACAGCCTGCAGTTTAAACTCACAGTCCCTGAATTAATCAGCCATGCATTCACATCACTGTAATTAACAGCATCACTCATGCACATTACAGAATTATCTGTGATCAGGCTAAAACAATGACTGAGGAGCATGGCAATACCATAAGACAGTAACGACCATCACATATATCATAACCTTCTGACTCAAACTCAAGATGTTTTTCTTCCTTTTGCCTACACTGTTACAGAGCAGAAGTACTTCCATACATAAGTCTACCCCAAACCCCATAAATCTACCCTCATTTTTTTTCCTGAAATTGAAAAAAATGCGTAACTTTCTAGTAAGTGATGCTGTATTACACAGGTACTGAATTGCCAGAACACACAGAAAGGAACATACTTGCAACAGAATGACAGCCTACACAAATTTTCCACAAAGGCAGTAAAATAAATGTTCTCAATTAGCAGTAAACAAACTTTCTTTTTGCTCTCATATCCTTTTAAGACACTACTGCAAAACAGATTCCCCCTCTGCCCTCTTCGTGTCAGCTGCTGATTAAGTCTACATCAGTCCATGGAAAAGAAAATCAGGAGGGGGTACCGAAAAAGAAAGAACACACACTGTCTAGAGGTCATATGTTTATACGATTAGACATGTCTGAGCTACCTAATAACCTTATGGGCTTTTAGGCGATCAAGTTGCAAAAATGCCCAAAAGTATTTTTATCCCTCCCAACTTACATCTGCCTTTCAAGCTACAAGTGCTGACGACTGACCTTGCTGAATACTCCCTACCTTACCTCCAGAAAGTCTTACACACTGCATCATCAGCCTACAGATGTACTCGGGACACAAGGAAGTCTGAAGCCTTCCCCTTCCCACACTCACTACCGCTGATGGGCACAATGTGCATTTCCAGACATGCGATAAAGAAGCAACTTTACAGTTGCAAATATTTCCCCAGCCCAAACCACAAAGCTGCTGCCCTGAATTAAAGATGAGCGTCAAGAGAGTGCATAAACTTAAGATGACCTGCTTACTTTATGACTTCTCTTACGGGAAATACATGCCTCCTCATACTCTGGGTTTCCAATTCAACTCTGGGCCAATTTCTTTCAGTAAGCTCCAGTTTTCAAATTATTCAGCAGCTTGGTCCTGAATCTGTCAATCACTTTACATTTTGGATAATACAATCCCTCCTGATCTATGTTCTTGTGTAAAAGAAAACTGGAGGGGCTACACTGCTTTCAGCCTACAAGTCAAGCATTCTCACCTGGCAGAGCCCAGGTCCCACTGCCTTCTGGCTGTTGAAAACACAGCAACACTCACAGCAGATGTCAGCTGATGAAATGTTTAGCTACAGTACAGATAGAGTTTCAAGAGAGAAAGCCCTACCAGCACAGTATTTTCATTACCAGAAATGCAAAACTGAAACAGTTGTTTCTGTTGCTACGAGGTCCAGTACACCTGATGGTATACATGAACCAGGTATTTACAATTTCAGAGATCAAAGGTATTAAAGATATACTGTCAGCACAAGTTCAACTTGCATTTACTGGACAGTGGTATTCGTGGCTACTACACAGACAGGATACATGCTGCTGTGTCCTCAGCTTGCTGTGCTGTGGGCAACATGCCCCTACTGCCACTCAGCTCCTTAAAAAAGGAGTGGAAATGGAACAAGCCAAGCACACAGTATCCGAAATACCTAAAGCCACTTAGTGAGGGACATAGCAAAAGCAAGCACTGTCTCCTGCAGAAATCTCCATGCAGTTAACAGCAAACCATCACTAAAATTTCATAAGGACAGGCTGAGGTACCTCAGTTAACTCAAGCTACCTTTGCTCATTTCTTGATCAAGGAACACGTTCATATCGTAAACAAAATGTTCACATTTTATTTTCTTCCAAATGTATATAACTTCTACCTAGAAATGGGCAGCCAAAATAACTTAGCTGTTTTGAGATGAAACCTATATATTATTTTCTGACTTGCCTCCAAAAATCCAGGTTCAATATTCCCCAAACTATAGCCCTGAAGTAGAAGCAACTCATGGCAAGGCCCATGTAACAGGACTACAGATTACACACAGACCTACAAAAAAGTTCATACAAACTTTTATCAGTGAAAGCTCTTCTCATGTAGGAGGAGATGCTACAAGAAAAACCCACCAAAACCAAAACAACACACCGAATCTATGAAGGATCTGTAATGGTTACAAACAAAACCTCAAATATCTACCACACTGAACTCCACTCAAGCTAAGAAATATTCTTTACTCTTTTAGAGCAAAAAACCCATCTAAAGTTAATGACATGCAACTTGCTTGGACAAACTGACAGCTGCTTGATCCAGTTGAGACTCTGAAACATTAAGTGATTTGGAACTTCCCAAAGGTCTTCTGTTCTTTGTTTTCTCTTATGTCAAAAGGGGAAGAAAAATTCCTGTTCAGCTACCTCATTTCTTTTTTTTTTTTTCCTGATTCTCAGTGAAACAAGGTTTATGCAACTCCATTATCCATCCATTAGTTCTTCCCTATTAACTCCTGAACCCTTTGTTTAAAACATTTCACAGAGGGACAGAAGTCTCAAAGATAATTAAGTTCCAATCACTGTTCCCTATCTTAAAAACATAGATACTATAACTACAAGAGAAAGTGAGACAGTAAGACAGACAATTAGAGATATGAAATGGTTCCCACTTCAGAAACAATTAATAGACTAGGCTTTAAAGCAAATCACCGGAGATCCCGCAGTGTTTGGGGGGATTATCAAAAGAGCTTGCTTGCTTATGAACTTCCCGACACCTCTATTGTCAGCTCTGTTCAAGGCAGGTCTTGGGCTCGATTAACTTCTGATCTCTGATTCATTATGACCAAGTATGTTCCCAAACGTTTACCCCCTCTGCCGGGGAAGAAGGCAGGTATTCTGCCTAGAAGCAACAATCTAGAGAGTCAAGATCTCAGCTCTGGATGAGACACTGAGTTCATACATATGGTACATTTACCAGTAAAAGTGCAAAATTACAAGAGAGTTGGAACAGAAGAACCACCCCATGGACAAAACCATGAATTTTAGACCAATTCAACATCCTTATTTCTATCCCTCACAGCACTGGTAGCTGTTTTCAGTTGCAGAAGATCTGTGGATAAAAACTAACGAAGAGTAACCTGCTAATTCTTGTGAAAAAGAGGTGACGGGTGTCAGCTGTACTTAATGGGCCACTCTTCTTAGACAAGAACTATGCCACGCTGAAGTAACTGCTATTAGTGATGCCAGCTTAAAGTAAGATAGGGAGACTGTGTACAAACAAGACTTGAAAAGAGAATTTCTGAGAATCCTGGAAATAAAATTAAGCTTCCAAAGTACTACCCTGAGGATAAAGAAGCAATTCTGCTGCTAGAAATCAATTATACAGCAGTACAAGGAAACCCATTTCAATTAATCCACTCCCAATATCCCAGCTATAACTGAGGCACATTTGTATGTGGCTCTGACCCTTAAGGTTCACTAAGTCAACTCCCTCCAGCTTCCTGTAGGCCAAGCATAAAATAAATACTCCTGGAGAACAATTTTTTTATTCTCTGCTTTACATGGGATATCTAAGCATGATTCAAAGACCACTCAACACAAAGTCTCTTCTTCTGCAACTTCAAATCCCAAGGATGTAGCTATACAAACATTTTCTGCAGTAGGAAAGTCATGAGTGTATGTAACTTCAGCTGCACCAGGACACCTCTTTGAGGGACAATATCATGAAATAGCCCATGGAAATAGTCCATACAGTTCTTAAAAAATACCAAAAACCTTTCCCCTAAGGTGGGCTGTAAGGGAAGACTATAGGATTGTCTAACTTACAGAAGAACCAGAGAAACACTTAAGCAGATGGAAAAACCAGTAAGAAGAGAACTCCTTAAATCACAGAGGTGAGGGGGAACAGACATAAGAGAGGAATATCCTCATACTGCACCCTAACAGTCTTCTACAGCAGCCAAGAGAACAGCCTGTTCCATTGCAATTCTCATTGCTAAGGACAGATAAGAAAAACATTATTTTTCCAAAAGATATTTAGGCAACATCAAAGATGACAAGAAAGCAGCTTCATGTTCCCTGCAAGTACCTCAAACAGTTGCAAAACAAACAAAACACCACCAAAAAAGTTGTGTTTTTTTTCCTTCAGGTTGGTTGAAGAACAATGTTCCACTTCATTAGTCAATGTGAATTAACTTCTTGGGCCATGGTATGACAGTATATTAAGTCCAGAAATAGGGGTTTCAGTGCCAGCTCAAAAACATCATGACTTCACAATGTAAAACATGGATGAAGTATCAACTCCTGCCATAGTTCTGCAGATGTTTCTTCAAACAAGAGTGCCAGTGAGGCTGATTCATCCCCCACCCTCTCATACCACCCCCTCAAGTTGTGACATCTTCTCCTTGGATGGAGGAGGCAGGCACACACGTGGGAAACCTGATTAGGAACACACCCCGGTCAAAAAACTGTCTCCCAACCAAACCAATTCCCTGATGTGCTTCACTGCACAACCACACTGAGCTGTGTAAGCCCAGCTAAGGAAGCAATGTGAGGACAGCAACCAGTGCCTGCGAGCAGGTGTACCTTACATCTACACCTCTACCTAAAGAAACATCCACAGAAACCACCTCACTTGGCTGGTTCAAATTTGCTCAGATATTGGCAACTTAACCCTGTAAGGACAAGCTCTGTGCTAAATCAGGCATCATCTGCTCACAACACACTAACTTTATGCTTAGTCAAGTATCGTCTGTCCTCCTACATCTTGAATAAAGGCATGAAATCCCCAAATTAACCAGAGCACATCATGTGCAATTTAACAGAAACATTACCATGGGCCACATTTGCCACAGATCATGATTGGTGATCTGGCACTGCACAGCACCAGAGCTGTGAAATCCCAGGCGCTAGGAAGGCTAAACAGCTTGCGAGTAGCACACATCTAAAAGACTGGAGAAGCCTACATTTTTGCTTTCGCTTGCAAACTCACTTTAAAGCTGCCAACTAACTTCTTCACTTTACTTCATTGATCAATGTCAAGTAAAAATTGCCTCAGGAATACTTCTCCTTCCTAAAGATGATCCAGCCAAAGATCTGGAAAACGAGAACATGTGCATGTTTCCTTCTGGGCTGGGCCACACTGCCTGAAAGCTTCACCAGTGCTCTGCAGGTCCTTCACAATTTGGTTTTACAAGTAAAGAGGAGAGAAGAAATCATACCAGACTTTAAGAAATGCCCTGAAGCAGGGCCTCTTTGTATGTTAGATCTACGGCAGTGATCTCTGAGATAATAAAGACCTAGAATGGTAATATCTTACAAGAGCACCTTTCCCAACAGTTCCAGCTATCTAAACCTCATGGGAAACTCGGGCAAAGCAGCTGGAGGGCTTAGTCACCTACCTATTTGAGGATTTAAAAAAATAATGATCTTGTAAAGCAACAAGATGCAGTGTAAAAGCTCCTTGCTTCGTGCAGAAGTAACACTGACTTAACAGATGACTTGTTGCCAGAAGATATGCAGAACTAGAAGGAGGTGACCTCCAACAGCTCATACCAACACTTTCAAGCAACCCCAAACTGCTTAGGAGTAGTTTATAAATCAAAGTAAAAAACCAGTAAACCAATCAGCCACCTTATTGTCTTCTCCTCCTACGGGGAAGAGATTAAGACTCTATAGTTATTTAAAGTTAGGATGTTTAAATATCAGAAGTTGCTTGAAAAACAGCTAGTGAAAGGACAATCTCTCATATTCACCCAAAAATCTCATTAGTCAAACAAAAGAAGATCCCTTTCTCACAATTTCTTATCACCATCTTTTATTCTTTTTAGTCTTTTATTCACCATCACTGAAAGGCAAAACACATAAAGATGACTGGTTGGGCTCTGAAGGATGCCAAGAGGGCGCAGGCCCACCAAACCACTACCAGCCTCTGCCCCACCCCCCTCCCGAGCAGGCTGTGCCCCCACCCTAGCCCTCCCACTGGCCACCCTGGCACAGGAAACTGCTTGAACTCACTAACCCAGCAGAAAACTGTCCCCATTGCTCTGCAAACCTTCTAATGGGCCAGTGACACCAATCTGGCCAAACAGGCAGCCAAGGAAAGTGAGATGAGGGAGTAGGACTCTGCTGGGGACAAGAAGGGGGGAGGCCTGATTTCCCTGCCTCTGGCAGAAGCAAGTTTAGTGCTTTCTCTCCATTTTGCCAGCTGCAAACGGCTTGAGAGCTATTACAATTCCACAGAACGTGTATCAACACCATAGTTACAGGTCTAGCACCTGAACACACCTGAGCTAGCTGACAACATGCTCCCCGTCATGCAGCATTTCCCAATTAAAAGCTAATGAATGCTGAAGCAGTCCAATACGGGGGAGAGAGGGAAGGAAAGGAAAACTGTAAAACACAAGAAGATAAACTTGTGTAACTATAAACAATGAAAGGAAAAGATTAAGAAACCTAATGCCTGGCTGTTGCCGAAACGTGATAAACTAGAAGTTGTCCTAAATTTATTAGGGCAAATAACTACAGAAATGTATTAGTAAGTTGCAAGAATAAACTCTTATTTTTATTACCTTTAATGGTTATTTAATACTTCTCTCCACTAAACCCACCCTCAGCTCAGGTTACCTTCAAATCCTGCACTTCAGCTGAAAGTTAATAAAAAACCCCAGTAACAATAATAAAAACCCCACTACCACCAAACACAACCAAAACAAAATTATGCCACAGTAACCCCTCTTCCAACCCAAAATACATACACCCTGATAACAAAGCAAGGGGACAGGAGAGGGTTTACAACCCTCCTTGCAACCAAATTATCTGAATTACAGGCTCCAGATCTGGACTCACAAGATGCTTCCATGTGAACTTCCTTAGCAAGTCTGTACCTCAGTTCTTCATCAGGAAAAGCAGAAAAAATTGTCATTGACATCACTGTGATGTCAAAAGGACCAATGCACCCATCTGCTCACAGCTCTCTGGCAGCAGTTTGGATGTCAAGAGCCCTATGCTGCCATGACAGCCTGGATGCCGAACGGGGTATGTAATGGGATGAGGGCAGGTTGAACCGTGGTCCTCAGCCACACATTAATAACACCCTGTAGCAACAGAGAGGTGATGTCATCTTGCCATTCTTAAAAACTGCAATGAGAAGTATGACTGCAGCATAGACAGGAACACCAACACCAGGTCTAATCTAGTGAGCAAGAATAACACCACCACATAAATTGTGGAGCTTCAGTCTCCAGGGCACTGGAAGAAAGCTGCTGGGAATCTTAGATGTCTGTGCCAGGCACTGTGGGGTCCTTTCATCTGCTTTAAACATGTTAGATGCAGCTAGTACATATGTGTGTGACTGACCTGTGATCACATCTCCTAATGCCATATAAAGATACCTTAGATATACCAGACTCAAAAGCTGTGATAATTCTGTAGCTGAGAACACTCCCCAACAAGTGGTTAACTCTTACAAGTTGAGAATATATAAAAGGCTTTTCATCTAAAAGCATAAACTGACACTTGTCTTAGCAAAAGTGCTGGCTTCAGTAGTTCTTCCTCTATCCTTCCTCTCCTTTCTTTCCCCATCCCCTTGTTCCCAGCACTCCCACTGAGCCCATTCAGCTGTTCACACAGTCCCACAGTGAACCAGATCGGGTAGTTGATGCAGATTAAAAATAATCCAGGAAAAAACAAAGAGTGAGGAGGAGGGAAGGTGGAAAAATTTAAGTTCCTCAAATCAGTGCAAGATGGAAATGCAAAAATCATTGTTTCACTGAATCAAGGGAATGCCAAAGGGGCATATACTTGCAGGGGGACTCAATCAATTACTGCCACTAAATACTCATTGTGGCACAATTAAACTCTCCCAGAGAAGGTGGAGACAGCATAGCTGTTGGAAAGTCTCTTGATAGGAGATGACCTGTTCTCTTCCAGGCAGCTGACACAGCACTCTCCTGAAATGGGAGCCTGGCACTAGCTAGAACAATGAACATCTCTCTCCCACATGCATTTTTTCATCAGAGGCCCTAAATTCCAGCTCAGAGGTCCCAAGCTTCTCAGATCTGGTGTTTATCCAACATTCCCATACGGTCTGCGATTGTACAGACTGCCAGGCCGCTCCATGAAGCAGCAGGCTAGCCCACCATGACTCCTTCCAAGCAAAAGCAGCCCACTCTCATCATGCCGCCATTTATTTCATGGCTGTACAGCAGCTGTTAAGAAAATCTTCATTTCTGCTACACTGGAGGCAGGCAACTCCAGGATTTCCTTCTGGACAACGAGTAAGATCCCATACTGCATTTTGGAATTTGATACTCTGGCATCTTCCTTGCACATTTAAAAACAATTTCACATCCCCCACAAACAGTGCAGTTTGTACTGGAAACCAACCCTCTCCTCATCAGAAATGTACCAGTTGAAACCTGGCAGAAAACAGGAGAACCAGTTGCTTTCCCTAAGCAACTCAACACCACCAGTCTACTTACCCACAGAGGCCTAACAACAATTCAAGTGGCAGCTCCTAACTTCCCCCAGCATGCTCACTCTGCTACATAACACAGAGGAGAAGACTTGCACGCCACCTTTGGCCCCCAGAGTGCAGACTCTGCAGCTCCTCTATCCACGAACGACAACATTAAAAGAGAGCAAGATACTCCATTCCTCTGGAAGAGCTGTCAACTATGCATTTTAAATGTCTTTATCAGACAAGTGCAATCCACCTTCTGGCTTCTGAAAGCAAATATTCATGGTGTTCATGACTGGGCCAAAAGCAACGACCATCTTTTCTGAGTCAACGTATACCTCTAAAAGCATTATTGATCCATAGCGAGCAAGCTGCTTTTGGCAGCTGTTAGGTCTGGAGTTCATACAACACAATTCGGCAGCCACAAGAATAACAGATTATCTGCTGAATGTTTGTCTTCCAGTGGGAAGTGTATGAAATGACTACGCACATATCCCATTCAGGATTTAATCCTGCCCTGGAGTTCACACACAACTTCAGTGCACAAAACCATTAGTGGGACATACCAACACCAGAGGTCAAAAACAATTCAGTAATACAAACTCCTCTGGCTCAGGCTGAACATAGCGCTAATACAGAAACAGCTGCATGCATCCATATGTTGATCTTGGTAATATGTCAAACCAAGACTTCATCCATATGTACAATAACGGAGCACTGTAACCCTGGCTATCAGCCAGCTGCCTTGTCCTCTGCCCAGAAAGGTTACAGACCAAGTACTGGACACCATTTCCAAGTACAGTAAGGACAAGAAGGTGACTGAGACCAGGAAAAATGGATATACCAAAGGTAAATCACACCTGACTAATGTGACTCTCCTTCCAGGATGAAAAGACTGGCTCTGTGGCTGAGGGGAGAGCAGGACACCTTGACTTCATGTAAAAGACCACAAGTGCTGACATGTGGCCTAGATAATGGGATAATAAAGGTAGGATGAAAACTGTCTGGAATGCCAGGCTCAAAGGACTGTGATCAGCCATTACAACTTTCACCCGGCTGCTAGTTACTAATGGTATCCCTCTGGTTATGAAAGGTACCCAACCTGGATCAACACTGGGTCCAGCCCTGCTACGAAGTTTTTTAATTACCTGGATAGAGACAAGAGTACGCTCTCTACAAGTTTGGGGACTTGGAGAAGCATACTACATGCTGGAAGGCAGGACTACTATTCAGAGAGGCTTCAACAAATTGGAAAACAGGTTGACAAAAACCTCAGGAAGTTCAACTACAGCTAGAGCAGAGCCTCACATCTAGGGTGGAGTAACTCCCTATGGTGGCAAATGCTGTTGGCATAGCATCTCTGTAGAAAGGTACTTAGTAGAACAAATTACCCAGGAGCCTGCAGCCCATCCTCACAGTGAGGGCAGCCAGCACTGCTGTGTTAGCACGAGCACAACCAGGAGAGCGAGGGGACACATCCTGCCCCTCTGGTGAGTACTCCTAAGACCATCGGAGAGCTGGGTGAACTTGGGCTCCCCAGCACAAGTGACATACAGGAAGGAGGCCAGCAGAGGCCACGAAGGCAGTCAGTGCTGGAGCATGGGATGTTCAACAAAAGGCAGAGGCAGCTTAGTTCCGCCCAGGAAGGAGAAGGCTCAGGGCAGATGTTACTTCTGTCTACAACTACCGAGTCATAGGTGTTGTGCAGACTGGGCCAGGCTCTTCTCAGAGGTGTGCAAGGATAGGATGAGGGATAAGGGGCACCAATCTGGAACACGAGGAAATCCAGAGAAACAAATATTTGCCATAAGCATGGTCAAACACTGGGCAGGACCCAAAGTAAGGGCGGCATTGCCATCCTTATGAGATACTCATAACCGGGCTAGACACAGCCTTGAACACCCTGCTTTGCTGGGACAGCTTCTAGCAGGAGGTCAGCCTAGTGATCTAGAGAGGCCACTTCCCACCATCCATGGTGTGTACAGTGCAGACTTTGCAATGCAAAATACTAGAAACAACATTCTACGTATGACAAGCACCTAAAAAGTTAAATGCCAAACAATAATTTCCAGGAAACAACTCTCTTTACCAGTCACACCACGAACCAAGCTGTAAATTTCCACAACTCATCTTGCCCTTCGTCTTGCTACTCTCCGCATCTCCAAACCAACATAACGCTACATGCACACATTCAGCTTGTAGCAACCCAGGAAACAAAGCCAGGACAGCCAAGAGGCACACCTTATTCCTCTATGAAAACCAAGTGTAACCAGAAAAAAAGGTACAAGCATGACAAAAGAAGTGGCATTTTTCAGAGCACAAAGTAAGGGTAGGCCCAAACAGCGGAAAGTTGTTGATGGAGAGCAGCCAGACAGGATGGCTTGGCCACCTTCGCTGTATTTTTTCCCTTGTTTACTTTACTCTGGTTTTACAGAACTCCACAAGAAACAGGGCATTCTGAAGAGGAGACAAGCCCACAGAAACATCTTCCAGCACATCCTACAGTGCTGGGAAGAAGGAAACTCCATAGAACAGCTTTTATGAAGGAAAATGGCCGAGCACAAATACATGCCAGACCACCCTCAGTTTATATTCCATAAAATATAGTCCCAAACCCTGTTGCCTCTCCTTTCTCTTCACGTGAGCCTAAACAAAGGACATTTAGACAGGAGAGCAGCCCTGAATAGAAGACTAATGGGAAAGCACACAACAAAACAGCAAGTGCGGAAGAGGAGGCCAAGATCTGCAGGACGTGCCTCACACCAGTCCCCTGCTCTACCAGCGGTCTCTGCCCATCTTTGTGCTCCTTATCTCAGCAACTCCTCCTTGGTGCCCACCCCTACAACCTCGCATGACCCTCATCGAAAAAGCCACTCCACCCCA
>NW_009940813.1:0-8786 GCF_000696875.1 Nestor notabilis | reverse complement strand
GGCTGCCGGCGCCGGGAGGGCTTGTGGCGGTGCCACCGGTGTCCGTCCCCGGCTCTTTGCCCGGCGGACGTGCGGTGGATGGGAGGCGGCATGGGGGAGCGAAAGGGGGGGCCGGGGATTGCTGGCCAAACTAAAAACGTACCCCGAGCATTTTCATTTTTTACTGGGATACTTTGTAATTGCATTTCAGTTGTTCTGCATCTGTTTTGTTTGTTTGGTTTAAATGCGTTTGTTTAGCTATGCTACCGTTCGCTTTTCAGCCACTTAAATTGTTTGTTAGCCCTTGCTTGTAAAGTTATCATACGGCTAGAGGAAAATGCCCTTACAGAATTGCAGACGGGTTTTGAGGCCAAGATTGCCATCAAGCTTGACAGAAATTTGCAGAAATTGAAACATCTGTGTAGAGATATAATAAAAACGCTGAGTTAAGGAGTTTACCATTTATTTAAATGCTGTGTCTGCAGTGAGGCCCAATGTCAAATATACATGTGCCTACTGTGCTTGCATACGAAGTGGTTCATGTGCAGTACAGCTCCACAAAAAAATAATAAGGAATGATTTTTTTTTTAATACCACTGATAATATATATTGAGTGATATCAGTAGTAGTTTGGCTTTAAACATTGTGTTGCAAAGGCATATCTCTTCAAGACAAATCCGTATGTGTAAGGTCAGGACAAAAGGTTTTATTTACACCTAATGTAGTACTCCATTTGTTACTTCTAAACCTCCTAGTGTTAGATTCATTATTAACTGGCATCTTTGTTAGTGCCCATAAATAAATTCTGGTTGATATATAAATAATAAATACTTTTTTCCGCAGGATTTTTTATTCCAGCAAACAATGTTAAGAGTAAAGGATCCTAAGAAGTCACTAGATTTTTATACAAGAATTCTTGGAATGACGTGAGTAGAAGTTGCATGCCACAATACATTTGGGTTTTCCTACTGTTCTTCTGAGAAGCTTTTGTTATTTGGATGTAATTATACTAATTGGTCTCACTACATAAACAGTGGTGCCTGTCAGCTGATGCCCAGTTGGACAGTCTGGCAATCTGTGAGCACAACACAGTTAATGCCTAAACTGCAGATGAACTAATAATGGCCTTGACAAGAAACTTCTTTTCTTAAATACATCACTAATTATCAGTGTACAACTTGATTACTTTCTCCTTACTGAGCCTGCAGCTAACTGATAACTTTTATGACAGTGCTTACAATTGGGAGTTACTGCTGTGTTCTTAAACTGTGTCTGGTGCCAGTGCATTCCTGAGACTCAATCACTTTCAAAGTCAATATTTTTATTCCTTGGTGATATTTTAAAGGGGATAAACAAAGATCTTCTTGAGGAAATAAGGACAAGTAACGGAGTGGCATCCTCAAGATAGGAGCTTTTGTATTGGCTTTGAGATTCAGTTACTGATAGTTTCGCTTTTAAGCATACTTGTTACCTTTTTCTCGTAGGTTTATAGTGCGTTTCGGAGGGTTTGTATTTTTTAGTTCAAAATGCAGCTATTTTAAGATGTGGATTACAGTCGGAAAAAAAACTCAAACCAAACAACAACAATAATTGTTCCATGATGGAAGCACCTTGGTTTATTTGCAAGATACCTGATTACCTTTTTAAGTCACTATTTCAAAATATTTTTTTTTTTTTCCATTTAGACTGCTTCAAAAATTTGACTTTCCTCCTATGAAGTTCTCGCTCTATTTCCTGGGATATGAAGATAAAAATGATATTCCAAAAGACAAAACTGAGAGAACACCTTGGACCTTCTCTAGAAAAGCTACACTTGAACTGACACAGTAAGTATTAATATAATGGGAGATAACATTTAGCTAACAGTGATTAAACAGAAGTGGATGAGTGTAAATCCTGCTGGAGTGAATAAAAAATGTAGTCATTACTGTGGAAACATCTTCGCTGTTGTATAGCTTTAAAGTACAGCTGAGATCTTGGATACTTGGCAAGCTTAATCTTTCCCTTTTCAAAGCTCTTTCAAACTGTTGGGTGAACAGTGGTACATAAATACGAGATAATGCTTGCTGTGTTTTGAGTATGCATACTATTTGGGTAGGGAAGTCACAGAATTTAACCAGAAGGGTTATTAAGTCAAAACATACACTTCCCATAAAGGGGACAATTTGGTTAATGTTACTAATCATTGTAATTGTGTAGGAAGAACCTCCTAAATACCCCATGGTCTTGTTTAACTTCAGGACCACCTGCCCTCCCTGTTTGTTCCCCAGTGATGGCTAGATAAACTGACCCATGCAATGCAGCCTTCTCTCTAATCTGAATGAGACAGTCTGTTTCTGACTCATTCAGGTATAGAACCTGAATACTAGAGCTGTGAACATGACTGGATTAGGACTGGATCCCTAGGACCTGTGACCAGGGAAAATCTTGATAGTTTAATGAATGTAGCCAACAGCTGAAATTCTCTGGTTTCTTAGGAGAAAAAACTTAGCCTCCTGAGGAAACTGAACATTTAGGATTTGTTAATTTTGATGCTTTTCTCCAAGTGTAATAATTACTTCTTACAGCAACTGGGGTACTGAAAATGATGAAAATCAGGCTTACCACAATGGCAATTCAGATCCCCGAGGATTCGGTAGGTCTTTAGTTTTGTGTTTGTAGTTTTTAAGCTTTGGTTTACTGTGATTACATTTTTTCTCTTGTGCATTGGGGAAAAATGGAGCTTCAAATGTTTTTTAGAATTACATAAATTCTATGCATGCTGTAGCTTTTTTTTTTTTTTTTTTTTTTCCCCATATGAGACCTGTAGAGAAAATATTGTAAGCTTGTATGGATGAAAAGACTTCTAGTAGGTTACTTCAAAGAAAACATACTAGCACTAGGGAAGAAGGGGAGTCGCATGTCACCCTTTATCTCTCTTCTTCCAGCATGTATGCTGTGAAAGACTGTGAAAATGGATAAATGTGTTTCAGAGTAATGAGCCACAGTTACGCTTTTTACAAAGAATCTAATCCTTTGGCAAGCAAACGCATGCTAATAGTAACTACAAAATGAAGAACAGTGATTGCTCTTGTCTGTCAGAGTATCATGGTGCTTACACTGATTTACATTTGGATTTCTATTTTATAATCCACTGGTTACCCATTTTAATCTGGAAGGAGAATTCCATTTGCTTGTAGCACTAAGAATAGTATTTGTGTGGCTCAATTTGATATTTCGAGTGCTTGAAAGGTCACTGGCTTGTGAAATAAGTTTGGTACTCCATCTAGCCACTTGATATTTAAAGCTTCTGAATTGATTTGTAAGCTCAGGCCTTGCATAGTGCTTCATAAATACATCATTATAGATAGACTCCTTGTACTGTTGAACTAAACAAATGCAACAAAATCCTGTTATGTGGTCATGCTTTGGGAAAGGAAATGCAGATAAACCAGTGATTGAGAACCTTATTTTTTGCTACTCTAGATAATATTCTCATCTATACAATATGAGATACTTGAACTCTATAAAGTTTCTATTTTAAAAGGCATTATCAAAAAGACAATTTTCTGAAGCATAATGTTAATACCCTAAATGCTCTTTTTTCTGGAAGCAGTGTTTTTCTTCTATATCCTGTGTGAACTACAGCAGGTAAACTTTTTGTAGAAGGTGAAACGCTGAGCAAACTTTTTCCTGGAACATGTAGCAACATTACAGTGAACAACTCTCTTTTTTATCTTGTTGCACAGGACATATTGGAATTGCTGTTCCTGATGTCAATAAAGCTTGTAAGAGGTTCGAAGAACTAGGAGTGAAATTTGTGAAGAAACCAGATGATGGTAAGTCTTTATTGGAAATACAAGTAATTTTTTTTTCCTTTGTTTTTAATATATTGTCTAGATGATCTTCCTGGAAAACCGGGTAATATATTTCCAGTTGTTGTCACTCTTGTAAGGTGCTAGAACAAGTTATCCCAGCACCCTCTTACACACTGGGCAAAACTGACAATAGATCCATCTTGGTAAGAATAGTGATCGGTATAGCGGTGTGCCTTTTGCATCTAGTCTGACCTTCAGTAAAATTCATGTGCTCTGTTGATAGTTTATACTTCTGCCTAGAGTTACTACAGAATTTACCATGGACCAGATTCACAAATCGCGTCTGTTTGGTTCTTATGTGCAAATGACTTGGAAGATGTAATTACTCCCACCCATTAAAACTGAGCAATTCTTGACTTTTCTGGCGTTTTATTTAAAGCCTTTTATCAGCTATTAGAATTCTAACTGTTCTGTCAGCTATGGTATAAATAGCCTCATTAGGCTGTATCATCTTTGACTTGTACAACTTTTAGTAAAAAATGCATAATGTTTAGCTCAAGTGTCTCGAGAGTACATAAACAACGTCTATTTCAGAATAGCCTAAGATGCAGAAATTAGTAGTGAGAAGTCTTGCATTTTTCAACTGGGTTCTCCTTCGTGAAGAGACCTTATGAGGGTTTTAGGGCTGATGCATTCTGAAAGGGACATCTAATGCTTAGCAGCATGCATAAATTTTAAATACTTTCTGGCTATAGAAACTAGACATTTGCCTGTAGTAAAGGTGGATTGTGATGGGTTTTGTTTGTTTTGGTTTGGTTTTGTTTCATTTGGTTTGGTTTTGTTTGTTTTTCTTATAGATTGAAAGTAGCATTAATACATGAAGCTTCAGTTCTCATGTATTGGAATTGATCTAGATTTCTTGCTAGAGGAGTAAGAACAAGTAAAGCGATTTTAATCTTATTCACTGTGTTCTCAGCTGAAGCAACTGTTACAAGCATAGCTGAAAACTTAACTTGAATACAGATTTCTTGATATAAGAATTGAACTTCCTATCACCAGCATTTTAAAGTTTCTGAGCCCTTTGTAATTTCTTCAGCACCTGTTGAACCCTGGGAAAGTTGATGTGAAAGATCCTGACTTGATTCTGTATCTCTGAACAGCTCTAAGTATGTAGGAGGGGAAGCTCAGACTGTGAATGGAATAAATCACAGGAAATAACTCTTAAAGCAGTTGGTGGGGTGGGGGGAGAGCAAAAGCTGTGTTTTAACATGAAGAAATAAAATCGAAGCAGCAAATGCCCAGGAGAGGGAAGAAGTTTTGGAATTCACATTCATTGTTTGTGGAGCAGGTTAAGAGACCTAATGTTAATTTTTCCCAATATTACTGAATCAAACATCTACTGTTCTCAGAAGTTTTTGTAGTTAGAATGTATTGAGAGTTAGATTGGTTCTGTTAGAGTAAATAGCCTAATAGAGCAAGCATAATTGAAAGTGTGTGGTTAACGCTTTAAGATAACATCTTAAGCTGTACTATCCTGATCTACTGTTGAAGAACAACTTTTGGGGACCCTGTTTTAATGCATGATATTTTTTCCAAACAGTGAAATCTAAAGCGTTCCTGCCCTGCATTTCTCTGTTTTATGAAGTGATGTAAATGTGTACTGTAAGCCACATCGGGCAGCCGGGGGGGAACGAACAAAACCCAGTAACATAGAAATTCAGTGTGAATGTAGGGATGATGGGAGTTGAACAGGGCAGAGGAACACAGGATTTTATACTGGTAAAGCCAGTTCAAGAAAATCGCGTCAAAACATCCTGGAGAACATGCTATTTAGAGGACAAATACTTACAAGGACATATGCAGAAAACCAATCAACAAAAGATAGAATTTCAAAGTGACTTTAAATTACAGCTTTGTGGAGAGTAAGATTGACAGTTTAGCATACAAAGATCTAATGCTGATTAAAAACTGATCTGGATGATTTCAGACTTAGCTGTCTAAATTTGAACTAATTCTTAAGCAAAAGGGGAAAAAAAGGAAGTATCTTTTTCAAAGTAGTCATATTTGACATTAAGAACTAGTCATGTAGTGTTAACTTCATCTTGCCTTTTTTCTTTTCCCCCTAATAGGTAAAATGAAAGGACTTGCATTTGTTCAGGATCCTGATGGCTACTGGATTGAAATTTTGAATCCTAATCACATGGTGACTCTCACTTAGTTCTAATGAAGTGTATTATGTGAGACGCTCGCTTTCAGTCCCCTGGAGAAAATCTGTAACAGTGTTTATGAAATTCTCACTTAATGGAGAGGAATCAGTTGTATTCAGAATCTCCTTAAAACTATCCCCTGGGACTTTGCTGTACTTGGATTCTTTTCTTCCCGTCCTGTGATGCCACTGCAGTTTGTTCCCGATTAGGAATACTCAATCATTTTTTGGAAAAGTTCTTACACAGATTCTCCTCTTGAACACTGATTGTGTTAATATTTCACTAAACCCTATCAAAAGATACATGACCAGAAATTCACTGGCTCTCACACTGTTTAAACTAGCAAAAAAGCAAATGCTGTGTTGCTACTGATAAGCTTCAACAAGGAAGAAAAAAAAATCCACCTTCAGAAATTTTTTTTTTTTTTTTTTTTTTAATCAAGTCAACAGATCCTGAAGGCTTCATGCACTATATTGTAGACTAGAAAATAAAACGTCAGACTAACTTTGACCTGAGTACTAGTACGTTTATGAAAGTTCTGATCTTGTATTATGCCAGGCAGAACTCTTTATGGAGCAGCCTGAAGCAGCCTTGCCTGGAACAAGAAACTTTGTGGTGGCGATAAATCAGTCCAGCAGGAAAAAATTCAGTCTTTCAGTTTCTGGCTGCTGCTTGACAGCCAAGATAAGAGGTATCATAGTTGCTAACTCACAGTGATCCTTGTCTCTTCCAATGCTAGACAGAACTTGCTCATAATTTTTATTTCAGCAAAGTCTGGGGCTATATTTAACTTAAATGCTGTGTACATTCTTCATTAGGAAACAAAAAAGGGTGTCTGAAAAAAGTTTCCTACCAGTAGTACCCTCTCAAAAGGACTGATGGTTACTGAAATGGTAGCTGTAAACAGTAGGAAAACATGTAACATTTACGTATGTTACACAAATTATTTGAATATACACTATTCCACCTGTTACGAACAATGTAAACCATGTCAGGTTTTGAAATCCTGTTCCTTCAAGAAAAAAAACACCTTTGCTCTATCTTACTGTGACTTGAATAGGTTATGTTAGGACTAATCAGCGGAATGGCATTGCAGTTCACTTCCAAATAAAGCACTGGTGCAAACTACAAAATCACCTTAAAGCAGTATGACCTGTTGCTTTGCTAATTGTTGGAATCCTAGATAACTGAAAAGCTGTTTGGTTTGTTTTGTAGATACTTACTTAAGAAGAAATCTGGTGATAATAAATTGGGAGTATCATAGTGAAGGTAACTGACTTCATTAGCAGGATGCTTTATTAACTTAGTGGTAACGTGCAGAGTTAATAACGGTCATTAACTCTCTGGCTTATAAATTCAACCAGCAATGTAGAAAGTATTGCTAACATAGATGTTAATGGTAAGTCAATGCTGAGTGTTGCTGTCCTGTCTCATCTGGAAAATCCTTAATTCTGTCTGCCTCACCTTAACAAGATAGCATATACGAACTCGGTAATTTTAGAGCTCCACATGAGAAGTAATTCATAAAAGTTAATCAAAGATAATTTTGTTTACCCTTAGAAAATGAGTGAAATAGATTATATACTTCATAGGAGCCTTAGGTGTTGGAGTAAGGAACGTGAAAACTCTAAGTGAAGTTGTCTAAAATTGAGTTTTATTTCAGTCAGTACGGATGTGTCATGTAAAGCTTTATGACCAAGGTGTTGGCAAGGAAAATCTCAGATTTTCACAAGCATTTAACTTGCTGATTCTTTTTTTAACATAGTGTTCCATTCAGACTTGTTTCACTACACTTAAAAGTACAGGTGTGACTGGAAAAACTATTGGCCCAATTGTATATAATCCAGTAATTAAAACCAGCATAAGTCTGTAAATCTGATGAGTAAGTCAAAGGGTGTGCATACATAGTTCAGTGGGTAACTACACAAGGGGAGGCAGGCTGTGCCAAAGGTTCCCAAATAAAAGCACTCCAAGCATGTTCTTGAATCTTGAAATGGTCCCTGCGTTTAAGTGCTTGGCTAAGCTTAGCCAGTGTGATAGATGATGAGGCAATAAAAAGGAAACTATTAAAAAAACACTGGCATCTACAAACTAATTACAGCAATATCATGAAGTGGGCAAGCTATGGGTTTAGGTGGGTTGGTGGTTTTTTTGCTTGTTTTAAAGTTAATGCTGCTTGCCATACTGAGAACAAATTAAACCCAGTACTGTCAGTTATGAAATCCAACAATAAACTAGTAAAGAAAAACAATTATTATTCGTTCAGCCTGCAACAGATGTTAAAGATTTTAAATGTAAAAACTTTTGAAGCTCTTCAATGTTCTCACTGATTACAGACAACGCTATTTTTACTTCATCCTAGGTCACAACTTCTTTTCTGCCAAATAAAGTGTAGAATTATATAGCATGTAGCGCTTTGCCACTTGGATGGCCTAAATTTAGTGATGTGCACTAGAAATTAATCTAATGGTCACATAGAGAGAAGTCCATGTTCTCCTTACAGCCACTAAGAGGTTCCATTACTCAGGACAGCAGAACACCTAACGTCTGTCAAGAGCCGGGCAAGCACCCCGCTACGCTTAACTAAACGAAACGTGAGTTTCGAATGTAGCCGAGCAACAGCAGGTGGGACTGCGGGGAAGGTTAAGCATCAGTTGCTACCTGGGAAGGGCTCGGTACTTTGGCACCGAACAGAGGGCTAAAGCCGCCCGGCAGACCGGCTGTTGCCCGAGGCACGGGTGCGGCCATGACAGCCCCCGGCAGCCTCGCGGGCGCACCGCAACTTCACCCCTCGCGCCGAGAC